>NC_084995.1:43948717-43968717 GCF_963854185.1 Sardina pilchardus | reverse complement strand
GACAGAGGGGGATGAGGGAGAGAAAGAGAGGGAAAGAAAGAGAGGGGGGAGATATCGAGATAGAATGAGAGTGAGAGAGGGGGATGGAGTGAGAGAGAGGGGCGATATAGAAGGAGAGAGAGGAGGGATAGAGGGAGAGAGAGGGGGGATGGAAGTAGACAGAGGGGGGATAGAGGGAGAGAGAGGGGGGATGGAAGGAGAAAGGGGGGGGGGGTCAGGGGAGATAGCATTGAGTAAAATAATGAACACACTCAAAAGCTTTAATGTTAATGCCCAGAGCAGAGAACACAGCACTTTTGGGTCCATTAAAAATCACATGAACTGTATTCCACTGACTATAAACCAAAGTATATAAATATCTCAACAGACCAGCACAGTGCAACTTAAATAGAGACACTGCCCCCTCATCAGTGCTTAATCAAGCACACATCAGGGCCACATCAGGGCCTGATGTGGCCCTGATATGGGCCATATCAGAGCCACATCAGGGCCATATCAGTGCAGCATCAGGACCATATCAGGGCCATATCAGGTCCATATCAGGGCCGCATCAGGGCCAGATGGTTCCAGCCTCCGCTGCTGTATGGGAGCTGATGGAGTGAAACAGCAGCCAGGCTCCTGGGCCCCTGCAGAGTCAGGTGCTGCTCTGACAGATGAGCTCTGTGTGTGTGTGTGTGTGTGTGTGTGTGTGTGTGTTGTGCTGGAGCGCTCTGCAACGGGAACATAATGGTCCGCAGCATCTATCAGCCGGTCCGTCCCCACCAGGGGTCCTGACTGCAACGAGGGCTGCTGCTGAGACTGTCTGAGGGTTCCTTTCATCGCTTATATGGTACACAACACTACAGTCTTTCATTCCATTTGAGTGTGCTCAAACAAGCACACAGGCGTGCACGCATGCACACACACACATACACACTACTGTTCACTTTTTTGTCCTTTTTCTTTATTCAGTCTTGCTCTTCTCCAACTATGCTACATGCATACACACAACACTCTGGTTATTTGCTCTTTAATAAATCAAATCTTTAAAGGGCAGATTTCTCCTACAATTTCAATATCGTCACCTCAGATCTGCCTCTAAGTCTGTGTGTGTGTGTGTGTGTGCGCTCCCTACCAACACAAACTCTCAGACAAGAAAAAAACAAAAAAACAATTCCCATTAGTCCTGACCATGTGTCAGAAACAGGAGGGCATCATGCATACATTAATACACAGACACACACACACACACACACACACACACACACAAACAAACAAAGACAGCCCGTTCCTTGCGTGCATGCGAGCAGCATTTCATGTTGACTAATGCTGCTCTGACCTTTGGGCAGGCTAATCTGTAATAAGTCGGGAGTTTGTCTAGTGTGTTTGCTCGGATGGGAAAAGGTTATCGTTGAATATAAAGTGTGCGGGTCTATCTGCACAGGACTTAATGAGGCCACTGGATACTGAGACCTCACCAAGGAGCCCAGCTGGCCTTTGCCTTCGCTGCTCTCACTCTCACTCACCCTCACACACACCCACACACCCTCACCCTCACACACACACACACACCCTCACACACACACACACACACTCACCCTCACCATGAAACCCAGTGAGCTGGCCTTTGCCTTCGCTGCTCTGTTGCTCCCAATTTATCTCCTCACAAAACTCCAGTGGAGCCGACAAAACCGGCACAGCACACACTCTGTACAAGACTAACTACACACACACACACACACACACACACACACACACACACACTATACAGCACACACTCTGTACAAGACTAACTAAACACACACAATACAGCACACTTTGTACAAGACTAACTACACACACACTATACAGTACACAGTACAGCACACTCTGTACAAGACTAACTACACACACACTATACAGTACAGCACACTCTGTACAAGACTAACTACACACACACTATACAGCATACTCTGTACAAGACTAACTACACACACACTATACAGTACAGCACACTCTGTACAAGACTAACTACACACACACTATACAGCACACTCTGTACAAGACTAACTACACACACACTATACAGTACAGCACACTCTGTACAAGACTAACTACATACACACTATACAGCACGCTCTGTACAAGACTAACTACACACACACTATACAGTACAGTACACTCTGTACAAGACTAACTACACACACACTATACAGTACAGCACACTCTGTACAAGACTAACTACACACACACATTATACAGCACACTCTGTACAAGACTAACTACACACACACACACACTATACAGTGCACTCTGTAGACTAACCACACATAAGTGGACACATCAAATCCCATAGCCAACAAACCCACTTAAACTGGCTCTTTGTTTTATGTAGAAATGAATACTGCCTTCTCACAGCATGGTTAAATTACATACAGGTTTCCATTCGGACTAAGGAATGAGAGACACCAGACTATTGGTATACTTTATGCCATAAATAGTGAGCTGAGGTACAGTAGGAATAGTCTGTATTGGCTGTAGGCTGTATTGGGGGGCTGAGGTACTGTAGGAATAGTCTGTATTGGCTGTAGGCTGTACTGGAGAGCTGAGGTAGCAATAGTCTCAGGCGATATTGAAGAGGTTTTATCAATCTGCGTGGAGCTAGTAGCCACTGTCTTCAGTAGTCTTCTTTCCTTCCTCTGCTTCACTGTCTTCAGTAGTCCTCTTTCCTTCCTCTGCTTCACTGTCTTCAGTAGTCTTCTTTCCTTCCTCTGCTTCACTGAATGTGTGATTAAAAGCGGTGCTCTGGTGAGCAGAGCTTCCAGCCTTTACTAACTGTCTATAAATCATTAATAAGCACTGTTTGCCCTGAACGCCATTCAAGCTGCGTTAGGTCCTTTGTGATCATATTTTAATCGGGTGAACCTGCTGCAAAATAGTTTATGTGTGAGTGTGTGTGTGTGTGTGTTATATCCTAACTTAATACAGACAAATGGCAGGGGAGGTTACTGTGGAAACAACACCCCCTTTCCTCTGTATGAGGCAGATTTATCTGAACACTTTAAACAGTCAGTTTACTATATTCCCCCTCTGAAGCTTAGACGCAGAGAAAAAGACTCTCTTTCTCTCTCTCTCTCTCTCTCTCTCTCTCTCTCTCTCTCTCTCTCTCTCTCTCTCTCTCTCTCTCTCTCTCTCTCTCTCTCTATCCCTCCCTCTCTCTTTCCTGTTTTCAGTTCTTCTCAAAGACATTTTTGCTATGATGTATTGCTTTTTTTTTCTTTTTCGGGTGTGTCTGTGTGTGTGTGTGTGTGTGTCTGTGTCTGTGTCTGTGCATGTGTCTATGTGTGTGTCTGTGTGTGTGTGTGTGTGTGTGTGTGTGTGTGTGTGTGTGTGTGTGTGTGTGTGTGTGTGTGTGTGTGTGTGTGTGTGTGTGTGTGTGTGTGTGTGTGTGTGTGTGTGTGTGTGTGTGTGCACACAGCTTCACTACAGCTTTACTATGTGTTCTGGGCACGTTCACCAACCTGGGTACGTTCAACACAGCCTGGCTATATGGGCACGTTCAAGTTCAGCACAGCCTGGCTATATGGGCACGTTCACGTTCAGCAGAGCCTAACTAGGTGTTCTGGGCACGTTCACCAACCCCTGAGAACAGGCACCAACACTGAAGCACGTTCACTACCGCCTAGAGAGCGTCTTCCCAGATATGGAACACTCCCCAGTGCCTGGATGGTTTGATGGCTTGTGTTTCTGAAGATGGTGTGCAGATCTCACCTCTGAGGAGGCTTAAGCTGTGAGAGCAGCGAGATGAACACACACCAGAGCAAAGGCAGGTGCAGAGGGAGAGCTTCTCATGGATCAGCAGAGCTCACAGACACACAAGACACGCGTCTGTAGTGTCTACACACACACACACACACACACACGCCTCCAACTTCCTCTGGCAGGATCACACAGAGGAGACAGAAGATGCATCTCCACACACACACACACACACACACACACACGCCTCCAAGTTCCTCTGGTAGGATCACACAGAGGAGACAGAAAATGCGTCTCCACACACACACACACACACACACACACACACACATGTCTCCAAGTTCCTCTGGCAGGTTCACGCGGAGGAGACAGAAGATGCATCTCCACACACACACACACACACACACACACACACACGCCTCCAAGTTCCTCTGGCAGGTTCAGGCGGAGGAGTGGGATAAAGTTAGGAGAGGAAACGAGGACGGAGAGCAAAGGGAGAACAGAGTGTCCTTGGCACTCCACAGCTGACGCAGGTCTGCCCTGCTCACAGCACTGACTCAACCTTACACACGCTAACGTGTGTGTGTGTGTGTGTGTGTGTGTGTGTGTGTGTGTGTGTGTGTGTGTCAGGGGATATGAGAGCTAAAGTGTGTGTGTGTGTGTGTGTGTGTGTGTGTGCGTGTGTGTGTGTGTCCCAGGGGTTATGAGAGCTAAAGCCATGAATAAAGAAAAACACAAAAACAAAACAAAACAAATTATCAACACCACCTGTGGATAATGAACCATAGCTAAGCGCGCGCGCACGTGTGTGTGTGTGTGTGTGTGCATGTGTGTGTGTATGTGTGTTTGTGTGTGTGTGTGCGTGTGTGTACACGCAAATGACTTCTGCTGAAATATTTATGTTATGGGTAATTATTCCTGTCATATTTAATATTTATTTTCACCCTTGATAAAGCACCACACACACACACACACGCACACACATGCAGGCATGCATGTACACAGACATACACAGACACACAGACACACAGACACACAGACACACAGACACACACACCCTTTATGCTGTGTTTAGCACACGTTGCTATCATTAAAGCATCAGCTCAATCCAGCGTAAAACACATCAAAACAAAAACACATTAAGGGCAACATCTTATACACACATAAACAGCTCACACTCTGCTTCCAAAGTACAGCGTCTCTCAGAGATTCACGGACCGACCCTGCGTGCGTGTGTGTGTGTGTTAATATTAAGACGCTGGGGCAGAATGAGTGTGTGTGTGTGTGTGTGGTGTGTTAATAAGATGCTGGGGCAGAATGAGTGTGTGTGTGTGTGTAGTGTGTTAATAAGACGTTGGGGCAGAATGAGTGTGTGTGTGTGTGTGTGTGGTGTGTTAATAAGACGTTGGGGCAGAATGAGTGTGTGTGTGTGTGTGTGTGTGTGTGTGTGTGGTGTGTTAATAAGATGTTGGGGCAGAATGAGTGTGTGTGTGTGTGTGTGTGTGTGTGTGTGTGTGTGTGTGTGTGGTGTGTTAATAAGATGCTGGGGCAGAATGAGGGTGTGTGTGGTGTGTTAATAGGACGTTGGGGCAGAGTGAGTGTGTGTGTGGTGTGTTAATAAGACGATGGGGCAGAATGAGTGTGTGTGTGTGTGTGTGTGTGTGTGTGTGTTAATAAGACGATGGGGCAGAATGAGTGTGTGTGTTAATAAGACGGTGGGGTAGAATGAGTGTGTGTGTGTGCATGTTAATAAGACGTTGGGGCAGAATGAGTGTGTGTGTGTGCGTGTGTGTGGTGTGTTAATAAGACGCTGGGGCAGAATGAGTGTGTGTGTGTGTGCGTGTTAATGAGACGCTGGGGCAGAATGAGTATGTGTGTGTGTGTGTTAATAAGACGCTGAGGCAGAATGAGTGTGTGTGTGTGTGTGTGTGTGTGTGTGTTAATAAGACGCTGTTGTCATGGCGGTGATTAATGGCGCTATGAGAGGCGTATGAATGTGGATGTGATGCAGCTGCTGATGAATCAACTGCCTCCTGCTCTTGACATGCCGCCATTTAAAGCCCCCCCCCCCCCCCCCCCCCTTACGGATCAGCCTAGGCTCCACTTTCTTTCTTTCTTTCTTTCTGTCTTTCTGTCTCCGCTCATTGGGAGCCACCACAGACCCATACGGGAGAAGGGAAGGGAGGGTAGGGCCCACAGGGAGAGTGAGTGTGTGTGTGTGTGTGTGTGTGTGTGTGGGGAGGGTAGGGGCCACAGGGAGAGTGTGTGTGTGTGTGGGTGTGTGTGTGGGGAGGGTAGGGGCCACAGGGAGAGACTGTGAGGCTGAGAGTTGCAGACGGAACAGAGAGAAAGAGACTATTTCTGAGCTTTGCTAAGGAAGAGCAGACAACACATCACAGCCCATACCGCACTGTTCTGCAAGGTTCTAACATTGTTCTAACATGTTTCTATGGTTCCTCCTGTTTTCCCCCATGTGTGTGTGCAGCATGCGTGAGCAGTAAGTCATAGAGTTTATTGAGCAGAACTCTAGACCCGCGAGGAGATCATCTGTCTTGGGTGAGTGTGTGGGGGGGCAGGCCTCTCGTGGATCCAGACATGATGTGGCATAAGTGACAGGAGCAGAATCTAATCCTCTTAAAGTGACAGTAACGCGCGCTGCACTGCCATGTGCCCCTGTGGCCATCTCCACTCTGATCTGAGCCTGGCATCCAGCCTGGCTGTCTAACGCCAAATATCTGTTTTCATGCTAATTACAGAAAATATGTAATCAAGACACACACTCACAAACAGGATGTTGGCTCCCATATGCATGCGCGCGCGCACACACACACACACACACACACACACACACAGGGTGCTGACACACACACACACACACACACACATACACACACACACACACACACACACACACACACACACATACACACACACACATACACACACACACACACACACACACACACACACACACATACACACACACACACACACACACATACACACACACACACACATACAACGCGCTGGCTCCCATTCCTGGCGTGTGTTATCACTGCATTACTGGCAAGACAGCAAATGAATGACACCAGCAGTGTGAGGCTTTTGCAATAACACGGAGAATCCATTAAAATGGCAGATAAGTGCGGCTGATTCAGGGGGAGCATCTGTGCTTTGAGATGTTGGCTGCCTGCTGGATCTGCCTCCAACAAAGCCAATCACTGGATGACAGGTCCAATACCTTCTCATGAACCACAACACTTCCCACAATTCACGTCATCTACTAACTATCTTCTCATTAATCTCAGCATGAAACAAGCCCATCATGTGAAGTTACCCGGTGTGTGTGTGTGTGTGTGTGTGTGTGTGTGTGTGTGTGTGTGTGTGTGTGTGTGTGAGTGTGTGAGTGTGTGTGTGTGTGTGTGTGTGTGTATGTTTGTGTAGCCAACTCACTTGCTTTTCTTAAAGACGATGCCTCGTCTCGATCCTGTCCCTACCTCTCCTCCTCCTAACGCTCTATGTTGCCCGGCGTGTCACATGCTAGCTTACTCCCCAGCCTCCTTTAGTGGACAAGATACTTGTAATAAATGCAGACGAATAGCTAGCTTGGAGGCGAGGTTAGATGAACTCGAGGGCCGCATCCACACGCTGAATCTGACTAGCAAACAGTTAGCGACAGAACCCCCGGTAAGCTGTGTGGATGCACCAGCCATTAGATCTACAGATAGGCCTACAGATAGCGTAACCATGACAGCCCCCTCGCAGCAGGGGACTAGTCCCTGGGTGACTATTCGGGGACATAAATCCAAACAGAGGCCCACTGCTAACCACCAACCCCTTCACGTTTCTAATCGATTCTCCCCTTTAGCTAGCCAAGATAAACCTGCCTCTCTGGTAATTGGCGCCTCTACTATACGATACGTGAAGCTAACGACTCCATCGGTTATAGTTAATTCAATATCTGGGGCCAGAGCTAACGACATCGAGTCAAATTTGAAAGTGCTGGCTAATGCTAAGCGTAAATATTCGAAAATAGTCATCCACACCGGCACCAACGATGTCCGATTGCGTCAATCGGAGATCACCAAGCAAAACTTTATTTCCGTGTGCAGGTTCGCACAACAGATGTCTGATTCTGTAACTTTCTCTGGACCCATACCCATTAGAAGAGGTGACGAAATGTTCAGCAGAATTTCGGACCTCAACCGCTGGCTGTCAGAGTGGTGTGCCAATAACAATGTGGGCTTCATTGATAATTTTAGCTCCTTCTTGGGGAAGCCTAGACTGTTGAAAAGAGACGGTATCCACCCCACTCCGGAGGGTGCTGTTCTCCTTTCAAGGAACATAGACCATCACCTAACCGAGGCTAGTTCCTGACAAACCAGAGGCTAGTCCAGGCAGCAGAGATATTGTCTTACACAGATCTCTGTCGTCCCAGAGTCACCCAGATAGGCCAACACAGGGCCAAATAGAAAGGGTGTCTGTACCAAAGTTGTCTCGTGCTCGATCCATTAGGGGAATTGATTTTAGCAATCTTATTCAAATAAAAACATCCTCGATTACACAATCCCCCCAAAAAACGCAACTTAGGCTTGCTTTACTTAACATTCGATCATTATCAAGTAAGACCCCCTTGGTTAATGAAATTATTACTGACAACCACATAGATGTAATGTGCCTCACTGAAACCTGGCTTAAACCAGATGAATACCTTCCATTGAATGAGTCCACACCTCCTTCCTATCTAAACCACCATGTACCACGCCATACTGGCAGGGGTGGTGGAGTAGCTACAATTTATCACTCTAGCCTTCTCACATCTCCCAAACCCGCACATAAGCTTACATCTTTTGAAGTCCTAATTCTTAATTTTATACATCCAGACTGGAAAACTAATCTGCCTGTAACCGTGGTCACACTTTATAGACCCCCAGGCCCCTACACTAATTTCCTAGAAGAATTCTCTGATTTTCTTTCCACTTTAGTTGTCCAAACAGAAAAAATACTTATATTGGGTGATTTTAATATTCATATGGATAATGTGAACGATAGTCTCACAATTGCATTCCAATCTCTAATTGACCATCTCGGCTTCTCCCAAAATGTTAATTCACCCACACATCGTCATAACCATACTATTGACCTAGTCTTGTCATATGGCATAAACATAGAAAAGTTAACAATCATACCACAACATCCCACCCTAACTGATCACCATCTAATTACTTTTGAAATGACACTACATTATTTAGTACCTAACTCCACTTACTACTATAGTCGCAGCCTATCTGAAAAAACGACTGCAGACTTTCTAGAACAAATTCCACTAACCCTTTCCACATCTGTGACTCAGGATATATTAGACGGCCCTTCTCCTAAAACAGAAGGTCCTTCCCTTAACTCAACAGAGGTCGATTTACTAACTGATAATGTAATGAATGCACTACACTCAACCCTAGACTCTGTAGCACCACTCAAAAAGAAAACAAGGAAACAAACAAGACACGCTCCATGGTATACATCAGAGACTAAAACCCTTAAGCAAAAAACACGCAAACTAGAGCAAAAGTGGCGCACCACTAAAATGGAAGTGTTTCGCCAAGCATGGAGAGATAGCCTCATCGCTTACAAACAAGCACTTAACAAGGCCAAGTCAGCTTACTATTCCTCACTGATTGAAGAAAATAAAAACAATACAAAATTTCTTTTTAGCACAATCTCACGCTTAACGAAGAGCCATAATGAAGTAAGCCAATCTATTCCTTTAAGCTTAGATAGTAATGATTTTATGAACTTTTTTAATGATAAAATTGAAACAATTAGAGTTAAGATCAACAACCAGTCAGTTTCACCAAATACACATACTCCATTGCCAAATAATAGTGAAAACATAACAGAATCACAGATGCAACCTAGCACAACATTTAATTCATTTACACCTATTGACACATTAGAGCTCACCTCCACAATTTCCTCATCAAAATCTGCAACTAGTCTGCTAGACCCTATTCCCACTCACCTTCTTAAGACCGCCCTCCCCCTCCTCGATAATACGTTACTTCAGATTCTAAATAATTCAATGTTATTAGGACATGTTCCACAGCAGTTTAAGATGTCTGTTATCAAGCCATCACTCAAAAAACCTAGCCTTGACCCTAACATCCTAGCTAACTATAGGCCTATATCTAATCTCCCTTTTATATCAAAAATACTTGAAAAAATAGTATCCAAACAAATTAGCGCCTTCTTACAAACTAACAAAATTCAAGAACTGTACCAATCTGGCTTTAGAGCCCACCACAGTACCGAATCAGCCTTAGTTAAAGTGTTTAATGACCTCCTTATTGCTGCTGATAACGGCTATGCATCAATACTAGTCCTCCTTGACCTCAGTGCTGCTTTTGACACCATATATCATGACATACTACTCCACAGGCTTGAACATTCCATAGGTATCAAAGACTCTGCACTTGCTTGGTTTAGATCATACCTTACTAACCGCCAACAATTTGTACAGGTCCATAATGAACCATCCTCCCAGACTATGGTTAAATATGGAGTGCCTCAAGGCTCAGTACTAGGGCCCCTATTATTTTCTCTTTATATGCTTCCTCTAGGTTCTATAATTAGAAAACATGGCATTGATTTCCATTCTTATGCAGATGATACACAATTATATATTTCCATAAAGCCCGATGAACCAACCCCGTTAGCCAAACTCAACACATGTCTGAGAGACATAAAAATTTGGATGACTAATAACTTCCTGCTATTGAACTCAGATAAAACAGAAGTTATGGTTTTAGGTCCTAAGAAGACTAGGGATATCCTATCCACATCACAGGTTACATATAGTGATCTCTCACTGACCTCATCCACAAGTGTTAAAAATCTAGGAGTTACAATTGATCAAGAACTTCTACTCAATAGTCACATAAAGCAGATCACAAAAACCTCATTTTTCCATTTAAGGAACATTTCAAAGATAAGGAAGTCCTTATCCTTACCAGACGCTGAAAAATTAATCCACGCTTTTGTCACTTCCAGGCTAGACTATTGTAATGCGCTATACGCCGGCTACAATAATACCTGTCTAAAAAGCCTACAGCTTATACAAAACGCAGCTGCTCGCACACTCACTAGGACCAAAAAATATGAACATATTTCCCCCATCCTAGCATCTCTACATTGGTTACCTGTTAAAAGTCGCATTGACTTCAAAATTCTACTTCTCACATACAAAGCCATAAATGGAAGAGCACCCGAATATATTAAAGATCTTCTAGTCCCATATAATCCACCTAGACCCTTACGATCACAAAATACTGGACTTCTTGTAATTCCAAGAATTTCAAAAACTACAGTAGGAGGCAGAGCCTTTTGTTACCGCGCACCCCTCCTCTGGAATAATCTTCCTCCCTCAATTCGATTAGCAGACACCCTCCCTATTTTTAAGTCTAGACTTAAAACATATCTCTTTAGTGCTTCCTATAGTTAGGTATGGTGCAGTGTGGAACTTCAACCACCTCAGGGTCTTACTGGAACGGACCACCTCTGCTGTGGGCTTGTGTGACTGGTGCCCCAGTCATGCATCCCATGGTGGCTACTGACCACACCTGATCTGGTGCTGACCACCCTCCACCATGCCTTAGTTATGCTGCTTTAGCATTGCGCTGTCATGGACTTCTTATGTGGCATGCCGTACAACTCCTCTTCTCCCCTCTCCCTCTGTCTCTCTCAACTCTCCCTCTTTCCTTCTCTCCCTGTCCTGTCCTCTATAGTGTAGCTTGGGGGGGAGGGTCCCGCGTGCTGTCTGTTGCGCGTGCGGGCATTTGTTCATTCACTGCGCATGCGGGCTTTTGTCCATTTGCGCCGTTTCGGTCATGGGCCTTCCCCGGGTGGGCTTGCGCATCATGTCTGGGCTGCGCGCCTGGGTGGTGTGGCTGGGTGCTCTGGGCCGGTCGGGGTCCGTTCGCGGGTGGCGTTGCTCGTCCGCGGGGGGCCTCCCGTCGCCGTCTGTAGATGGGGGGGGGGGGGGGGGTTCGTGTCGGCTCCATTCGCCAGTGGCTCTGCGTGGGCGTATATTGGCGGTCTGGCTGGGGCATGCAGTCTGATCAGATGTGCACGGCTGTGCATTTAGTGGGATGGGGGGGACGGGGGAGGTGGGAATGCTGGGAGTGGATGGCGGAGGGGAGGGCTGTTGCGGCATTGTATTTGGATTGGGCTCGCGGTCCGGGCCTTCTTGGGGTGGTGTTTCTAGAGTGGAAGTCCAATGGTTTTAACGATTTTAATTACATTACACCAATGTCCAATGATTTTAACGTTTTTAATTACACTACATCGCCTCCCTACGCCTCCCGACCCTGTCAACAGGATGACAGGATGACACGTCCAAAGACATGAAGCATTCTGGACTTTTGCTCTGGGGGCGCTGCTTCCGGGGGGCCTGGGCGGCGGGGCGGATCAGACTGTGTGTCCTGGTCGGGCCGTGGTGTGTGTTCGCGTGGTGTTGTGGTTGGGGTGGGGCTGGCGCGGGCCCCGTTCTCTCTGCTCGCGGATGGTGGTGGGGGGTGTCTGCGGATGGGTGGCGCCGCCTGTGGGCGGACTCTGGCTGGCCATGCTCAGCCATGCTGCTCCGACGCGCGGTTCAGGGGTGGTGTGTGGGTTCGCCTGGGGGGGGGGGGGCATTGGGGGGGGGCATTGTGGGTGGGTGGATGTTGCGTGCGTGGTGGGTGGGTGGATGTTTGCATGCGTGGTGGACGATGTGCGGGATGCCTCTTCGGGTTTAACTGGGTAACCTATTCCTACGCACCTGTCCCCACAAAAGAGGTGTGTAAAAGCGTTTTGTAAACCCTCTATAGTATAACCATTTATATCACCATTGATATACTTATTAATACTTAATATGACTTACAGTAATACTAACACACTCTATTTCTCTTCCCTTTCCCCTATACCTCACTTGTGAGGTAAACCATTACCAGCCATCAACCATCTCTGTGCCTGTCCCTCATCACACCTGAAGTCACATCCCTCTGACTGCCCTACCATCGCCATTGCCTTCGCCATCCCTATGACTGCCCTAACATCGCCTGCTGTGGTTCCCTGCCCGAATCTTTGGCCCTCGGATCCCAGCGACCCATCACCTTCAGAAATAACTAATGGATTACTAATGGACAATTTATTCCCTACACTGGACTATTTGAACTTTCATTGTCATTGTAACTTTCAAACTACAAATGACTGTACTGTAACTGACCCAAGACAGATGGGTTGGGCCCTTGAGTCGTGGGTCTGTCTGAGGTTTCTTCCTATATGTATCTCCAATTCTAGGGAGTTTTTCCTTGCCCCTGTTACTCATGGGCTCTCTTTGAATGTCTAACACTCTGTAAAGCGCCTTGAGACATGTGTAATGTATTGGCGCTCTATAAGCGACATTAAATTGAAAATTGAAATTGTGTGTGTGTGTGTGTGTGTGTGAGAGAGAGAGAGAGAGAGAGAGAGAGAGAGAGAGAGAGCAATCCCATCATGTGAAGTTAGCAGGTGAAAAAATACAGCAAAATGCCTGCTGTCTTGCATCTCTTCAGGAAGGGAATCATGATGAGTATGTGTGTGTCTGTGTGTGTGTGTGTGTGTGTGTGTGTGTGTGTGTGTGTGTGTGTGTGTGTGTGTGTGTGTGTGTGTGTGTGTGTGTGTGTGTGTGTGTGTGTGCGTGTGTGTGTGTGTGTGTGTGTACCTGATTGGAGCTCCTCTACTCTTGGCTGGTTTCAGGAGAATAGTCACAGTGCTGTCAGTCTGGTTGATGGACGTTTCTTGATCGTAGCCAGGCATAGAGGGAGCTGGAGACACAAGAACAAACACACACAGACATATCAGTGACTTAAAAGGTTTATTCTCTCGCTCTCTCTCTCTCGCTCGCTCTCTCTCTCTCTCTCGCTCGCTCTCTCTCTCTCTCTCTCTCTCTCTCTCTGAAATATCACTCATCTAATAACTCTTTATTCTGTGGCTTGGTTACTTGCTCAGTTTTGAATTTGCCAACATCACTTGCTAAAATAACTCTAGTCTCAACAACAAGGCGTCTCCAGTTAAAAGTCTCAGTTCTCACTCACTCCGTCTTGCTTTTCGTCTATCTCTCTTTCTGCACTTCATCCCTCTATCCCTCCATTTCAGCACATCATCCCTCCATCAGAAACGTTTGAGTGTTTGTGTGTGTGTGTGTGTGTGTGTGTGAGTACCTGAGATGCGGGTGGTGGCCTGGGTGATGGCGGGCGGTCCGTAGCCCTTGACGGTGCTGGCCCTCAGGGTGATGGAGTAGGTGGAGCCGGGGTAGAGGCCCAGGAACACGTGGGACGTCTCGTTGCCTAGTTTCACCACCCTGCCGCTCTGATTGGATATATCCAGTGCCAGGTCAAATGAGCTCACTGCCTTATAGGAGATCTGAGGAACACACACACACACACACACATACAGACATGGGCAGTATTTCAATTATATGTATTTTAAATACATATTTAATTACTTTAGTGTATTTTGTCATTTGTTTTTTGCAGGATTGGAAAAAAATAAATGTACTTTGTAACAAAAAACTTTGAGGGGTTGTATTTAGAGTATTTAAAATCTCATCATTTCCCCCCTCAAATTAGCCAAAAATTCATCACACAGTTAAATATAGCCTCTGACCTAGTATAACCATGACAATATGCTATGCTTATCATAGTCTGGGAGCCAAAGGTCAGAATCTTTAGGACATGAACCCCATGAGGATTTATGTAAGGTATCAACCAAGGTGTCCTGATCTGCAGAAATAATGGAGGAGACAGAGGCAAAAACCTCCCCAATGCGAAACAGTCTTGAGTTTTCACCTCCCAGTTCATTAATTCTGTATATTGAGAAACCTTACAGGATGTTACATTATTTGTCCCCCGTGTTGCCAGTCATGTATGAAGGCAAAAGGCATGCATTTATAGCACAAAAAGGGAAATGCATTTCAATTTAAAAAGGCTAACCTGTTCAATCTGTTGTACTACTTTCATTGAATACGGAAAATGATGGTGGGCAGTTTGCTTCGTCAGAGCACACGAACTGGACTAAGTGACCCGCTGATTAAAGGCAGTATTATTATGAATACATTTAAAAGTTCAATTGTTCATGGAAGACGGTAATTAGCATTACTTTGTCCAACCATGTCAAACACACAGACACTGCACACGTCCTCAGGTGTGACTCATGTCTGTGCATCACTTCCTCTATGAGCTTTTGACCAGCAGTGCCTTCAGAGACAGAAGGCAGAGAGAGCTTCCTGAAAGGCTTTTTCACTTCACCATAATGCAGCCTATCTATCAAGCCCACTTATAAACACACTTTCATTCTTCTGGCAATCAAAGGGCTCCAATATAATTCTAATTAGGCAACACAAAGGGAGCTTTCTTTTGAAAGGGCAGCTAATTCAGCTTCCATCAAATTCCACAGCGCTTCAAGGAGCTCGTCATAAGGCTCTTAATCTGAGAATGTCATAGGCTACACTTCCAATCAGCATTTCAAGAGCAAACTGAAACAATTATTTGTTTGTATGTTTGACTGTAGGATCTTCAACATCATCATTCTGTTTCACTCACATATACATGAGCATTCCCCCAAATACTAATTGACTATCAATAGTAATGATACAAACAATCTTCATTCTAGTTCATCCTCTCATAAAACTCAGATTATTCGGAATGCAGCACTTAATTAGGCATTCCATTGGCATTCTTTCACAGTCCATGACGCATAAGCTGTGAAGACGCGGACCAGTGAGCTCTGAATGCTCTATGCTAGATGTGGCCCAGTGAGCTCTAAATGCTCTATGCTAGAGGCAGCCCAGTGAGCTCTAAATGCTCTATGCTAGAGGTGGCCCAGTGAGCTCTATGCTAGAGGTGGCCCAGTGAGCTCTGAATGCTCTATACTAGAGGTGGCCCAGTGAGCTCTATGCTAGAGGTGGCCCAGTGAGCTCTAAATGCTCTATGCTAGAGGTGGCCCAGTGAGCTCTATGCTAGAGGTGGCCCAGTGAGCTCTATGCTAGAGGTGGCCCAGTGAGCTCTATGCTAGAGGCGGCCCAGTGAGCTCTATGCTAGAGGTGGCCGAGTGAACTCTAGATGCTCTATGCTAGAGGCCGCCCAATGAGTGAGCTCCAGATGTTCTATGCTAGAGGTGGCCCAGTGAGCTCTATGCTAGAGGTGGCCCAGTGAGCTCTATGCTAGAGGTGGCCCAGTGAGTTCTAGATGTTCTATGCTAGAGGCCGCCCAATGAGTGAGCTCCAGATGTTCTATGCTAGAGGTGGCCCAGTGAGCTCTATGCTAGAGGTGGCCCAGTGAGCTCTAAATGTTCTATGCTAGAGGTGGCCCAGTGAGCTCTATGCTAGAGGTGGCCCAGTGAGCTCTATGCTAGAGGTGGCCCAGTGAGCTCTATGCTAGAGGTGGCCCAGTGAGCTCTATTCTAGAGGCGGCCCAGTGAGCTCTATGCTAGAGGTGGCCCAGTGAGCTCTATACTAGAGGTGGCCCAGTGAGCTCTATACTAGAGGTGGCCCAGTGAGCTCTATGCTAGAGGTGGCCCAGTGAGCTCTATACTAGAGGTGGCCCAGTGAGCTCTAAATGTTCTATGCTAGAGGTGGCCCAGTGAGCTCTATGCTAGAGGTGGCCCAGTGAGCTCTAAATGTTCTATGCTAGAGGTGGCCCAGTGAGCTCTATGCTAGAGGCGGCCCAGTGAGCTCTATGCTAGAGGTGGCCCAGTGAGCTCTATGCTAGACGTGGCCGAGTGAGCTCTATGCTAGAGGTGGCCGAGTGAGCTCTAGATGACGTTAAGACGGGCAATGGCCAGCGGTCGGAGGGACTGATGACCTGTCAGCTGTCTTCACTCGCACGTTATCTTTCAGAGCAGAGGAGAGAGAGAACAGCAGCTCAGACCAGCAGCCACAATGAACCCAAGTCACTGAGCTGAGAGAGAGATACTGACAATAGGGAGATAAAAAGAAAACAGAGAGATAGAGAGGGAGAAAGAGAGACAGAAGATAGAGAGATAGAGAGCCACAATGAGACCAAGTCACTGAGCTGAGAGAGAGATAAAAAGAAAACAGAAAATAGAGAGATGGAAAGGGAGAAAGAGAGACAGAAAGAGAGGTAAAATAGAGAAAATAGTGACACAGAAAGAGAGGTAAAAATAGAGGGGGAGAAAGAGAAAGATAGATACAGAACTTAGATGAGAGAGAAATAGAGAGATAGAGAGCTAAAAAGAGAGAGGAAGAGAGAGTGATAGAGATGGACAGAACTGAGGGAGCAGCAGGGCCATGTGCCCTGGCTGTGGGGGGAGCACACACACACACACACACACACACACACACACACACACACACACATTGAGTCCAGAGCAAAGGAGGTGAGATGAGATGTGATGTGGGGCTGATATCTGAGCTTGTCTCTGGGATCTCACTTTGAGGCCCTTTGATACAGCAAATCAAAGAGCAGGACTCAGGCTTCAAGGCCAGCGACTTCTAGGGACTAAACACAGTCTCAGTCTGTTTGATTGAGCTGGTAGGAGTATTGGAATGAGAGAGAGAGAGAGAGAGAGAGAGAGAGAGAGAGAGAGAGAGAGAGAGAGAGAATATAGGTACAAAAAGAAGATGAAAGGGGGAAAAAATGAATTTCAGAGTGACACTGTTTTGACAGTAGTTAGTGACTTGTGCATAGTAGCGCGCACTCACTAATGCAACCTGTAGTGCTAAATTGTCATTCTCAGATCCACTTTATATGTTAGCATCTCACATACAGTATGAATTCATTCTCTAATCCACTTTATATGTTAGAATCTCACATACAGTAGGAATTAAGTTGAACATAAGCATGACTGTGATCATTGGCTATTGGCATTTTGTTGAAACTGTCTCAGTACCGCTAGTCTTGCTAGTCACCAGGAGCTGCATAGAACACAGTAGCGCTAGTCTCGCTAGTCACCAGAACTGGAATATGGAACACTGTAGCGCTAGTCTCACTAGTCACCAGGAACTGGAATATGGAACACTGTACCGCTAGTCTCCCTAGTCACCAGGAACTGGAATATGGAACACTGTACCGCTAGTCTCCCTAGTCACCAGGAACTGGAATATGGAACACTGTAGCGCTAGTCTCGCTAGTCACCAGGAACTGGAATATGGAACACTGTAGCGCTAGTCTCGCTAGTCACCAGGAACTGGAATATGGAACACTGTAGCGCTAGTCTCACTAGGAACTGGAATATGGAACACTGTAGCGCTAGTCTCGCTAGTCACCAGGAACTGGAATATGGAACACTGCAGCGCTAGTCTCACTAGTCACCAGGAACTGGAATATGGAACACTGCAGCGCTAGTCTCCCTAGTCACCAGGAACTGGAATATGGAACACTGCAGCGCTAGTCTCACTAGTCCAAGGGGGCAGCGAACGTTCTGAGAGTGTAGACAGTATGGCGGCCGCCATGCTAACGAGAAGACCGTGGCTAGCTGGCCATTCCATTGAATCCTATGGGGCGTAAGCGCCACTTTGACATCAAATTACGTTAGAGCTGAAGCGTTTTAAGCCTTTATATGAACATTTTCTATTGTCGGGGTACATACTACATTGTGAAATTGACATAATAATCTCGTAACTGTCTTATCGGCTGAGTAATTAACGTTTTTCCGAAGTCAATGCTAAAGTGTTAAAGGCGCATGCGTCCAGCGAGAGTAAAGCGTCGCCATAGGTCAGACTCGGTCAGACTACGTGCCTACGTCACATTTACGACAACTGAGCCTGCGCAGAGACAAGAAGACCTAAAAAAAAAACCGTTGAGATTTGCTTCCTCGGTCTCTGCTGCCGTCTACGTGATAGCTCTGTCCATATCTTTTACTGTCTATGCACTAGTCACCAGGAACTGGAATATGGAACACTGCAGCGCTAGTCTCCCTAGTCACCAGGAACTGGAATATGGAACACTGTAGCGCTAGTCTCGCTAGTCACCAGGAACTGGAATATGGAACACTGTAGCGCTAGTCTCGCTAGTCACCAGGAACTGGAATATGGAACACTGTAGCGCTAGTCTCACTAGTCACCAGAACTGGAATATGGAACACTGTAGCGCTAGTCTCGCTAGTCACCAGGAACTGGAATATGGAACACTGTAGCGCTAGTCTCACTAGGAACTGGAATATGGAACACTGTAGCGCTAGTCTCGCTAGTCACCAGGAACTGGAATATGGAACACTGTAGCGCTAGTCTCACTAGTCACCATGAACTGGAATATGGAACACTGTAGCGCTAGTCTCACTAGCCACCAGGAACTGGAATATGGAACACTGTAGCGCTAGTCTCACTAGTCACCAGGAACTGGAATATGGAACACTGTAGCGCTAGTCTCACTAGTCACCATGAACTGGAATATGGAACACTGTAGCGCTAGTCTCACTAGCCACCAGGAACTGGAATATGGAACACTGTAGCGCTAGTCTCACTAGTCACCAGGAACTGGAATATGGAACACTGCAGCGCTAGTCTCGCTAGTCACCAGGAACTGCAATATGGAACACTGCAGCGCTAGTCTCCAGGAACTGGAATATGGAACACTGTAGCGCTAGTCTCGCTTGTCACCAGGAACTGGAATATGGAACACTGTAGCGCTAGTCTCGCTAGTCACCAGGAACTGGAATATGGAACACTGTAGCGCTAGTCTCGCTAGTCACCAGGAGCTGCATAGAACACAGTAGCGCTAGTCACCAGGAACTGGAATATGGAACACTGTAGCGCTAGTCTCGCTAGTCACCAGAACTGGAATATGGAACACTGTAGCGCTAGTCTCACTAGTCACCAGGAGCTGCATAGAACACAGTAGCGCTAGTCTCGCTAGTCACCAGAACTGGAATATGGAACACTGTAGCGCTAGTCTCACTAGTCACCAGGAGCTGCATAGAACACAGTAGCGCTAGTCACCAGGAACTGGAATATGGAACACTGCAGCGCTAGTCTCCAGGAACTGGAATATGGAACACTGTAGCGCTAGTCTCACTAGTCACCAGGAACTGGAATATGGAACACTGTAGCGCTAGTCTCACTAGTCACCAGGAACTGGAATATGGAACACTGTAGCGCTAGTCTCGCTAGTCACCAGGAACTGGAATATGGAACACTGTAGCGCTAGTCTCGCTAGTCACCAGGAACTGGAATATGGAACACTGTAGCGCTAGTCTCGCTAGTCATCAGGAACTGGAATATGGAACACTGCAGCGCTAGCTAGTCTCGCTAG
>NC_084995.1:43933717-43943717 GCF_963854185.1 Sardina pilchardus | reverse complement strand
CACACACACACACACACACACACACACACACACACACACACACACACACCTACACACACACACACACACACACACACACACACACACACACACACACACACTCACACACACACACACAAAAGTCAACCTGCTGTTAAAGGAGAAAAATGCAGCGTCTTTAGCTTAATTTACCTAAATTCAACAATTTCAGAGTCACTGGAATGGTTATATGAACGGTGGCCATCTCGCTATTACCTACTATAGCGGAGAAGCCACGGGCCTCAGAAAGCGTTGCGATGTAGCAACTTGCTTTACGGCACTACACACACACACACACACACACACACGCCAGGCACCAGCTAGAACAAGGTAGCAATGGAGTTTCTCAGACACTGGTCATGGCAGAGCCGGTGAAAAGAAGCATGTAGAGAGTAAACCGTTGTCGTAGGAACAGGGACAGAGGAAACGGCAGACGGACGGAGTGAGGAGTGTCGTAAAATATCTACTCAGTGAAGACATTGTCAAAACTGCATAGGGTCCCTTTAAGACAGAGCACTGCTAGTGGCTATCTTGGTTAATATTTGTACATAACACACACATCAGGAATCCTACGCAATCAGACAGTGAGTGTGTCGGCATGCATGTCATAATTCCTCATTCAGCACACAAACACACTGCAGCTTGTAATCTCCAGAGAGATCCTGCTGGGATAGCGTGCACACACACGCGCACGCACACACACACACACACACACACACACACACACATGAATGCGCACACACACACACACAAACACACACACGCACACACACACACACACACACACACTGGAGAGAAGTCCTGCTAGGACAGCACTGCGATTCTTTTGAGATTCTGTGTGCAGGTTATAGTAATTTTATAATGGTGATCTCAGAAACAGAAACAAATCTCTCCTGCTCCATCTCTCTCTCTCTCTCTGTGTGTGTGTGTGTGTGTTGTATTCGTGTCTATTTTCCGATATTCTGATATTTTAAGACGGCACACCATCTAATAGTAAGCTCTTGGTAACAAAACTGCAGTTTTGAGGCTGTATGCCTGACTGCCCCATGTCTCCGTAGACGAGTCAAGAAAATGGTCATTGATTTTCAAAAGTGGGTTTTTACTGCCTTACAACCTTGCTCATCATTGATCACCTTTTTTACACGGCTGCAGCAGCTATTGATTTCCACACCTACAGTATCTTGTTGCCTCCACTGGTTAGAACTGGTAAAAATGGTGGTTATCTACTAAATACTGTCTTACATGTGATTCAGTTGTTATTCTTCATCTAAGTTAATGTTTTTTTAACAAATGAAAATGTTACATGGCAAATTAACAACATAGAGAACTTTGCGCGTGCGTGTGTGTATGTGTGTGTGTGCATGCGTACTGTATGTGTGTGTGTGTGTGTGTGTGTGTGTGTGTGTGTGTGTGTGTGTGTGTGTGTGTGTGTGTGTGTGTGTGTGTGTGTGTGTGTATGTGTGTGTTTGTGTGTACATGTGCATGTGTGCAAAATAGTGTGAAAATGTGGAAAGAAGTGTGGAAGAGCCCTATTGAGTGTGTGAGTTTCCAGGAGAGCCATCCAGAAAATGGCAAAGCCAATGCGTCTATTTGTGGAACTATCAGCAGGCAGCAGGACGTCCACTCAGCAGAGCTCCACTGTGCAGCAGAGGGGAGAGGAGGCCTGGCACACCATGCTAATCAAATAACAGCCACAACACACACACACACATGCCCGCTCACACACACACACACACACACACACACACACACACACACACACACACACACACATGCCTGCTCACACAAAACATGTTCACCATGAACGTTCGCCACTATTTGCCAAATCTGTGCTCTCCATTCTATTACAGAATGTATAGCTTTTTCAATGTTCTATTCCATGTTCTGGTGTTCTGATCCATGTGCTCTCCACTCTACTACAGAATGTACTGTAGAACCTTTTCACTATTCTGTTCCTCAGTGTTGTGATATCAGAACACATCACTCATCACTACCACATAAGCATCTCCTGCCCCAACTGCTGAAGTAACAACTGCCTTTCAAAACCACATACATGTCAAAACCACATACATACAACAACTGCCACTCAAAACCACATACATGTCAAGCATGTACATCCGCACACATGGGCACACACACACACACACACACACACACACACACACACACACACTTCCCTGGAGGATATTGGTGTGCAGTTGGGGTAAATCATCACCTGCCTCCTCTCTCATGCTACTAATTGAATCATTTGACGTTGACATTTGGACGGCACTATTAGTGGCTTTTCATCATTACTGTTTGACATTTAAATAATGTTTTCTAAATGATCAGGCTGTTTTCACCTCCTGTTTCCTCTAATGGCCGCCTCATCTAACCTTTATCATGCAAATAGATAACATGATTACAGCCAACGCACAGGGACACCACTGCAGCACACACCACTAGGACTGGGGGTCCCCTGTGTGTGTGTGTGTGTGTGTGTGTGTGTGTGTGTGTGTGTGTGTGTGTGCGCGTGTGTGTGTGCGTGCGCGTGTGTGTGCGTGTGTGTATGTGTGTGTGTGGATATGAACATCATGGTATCTGAGAGTCCCAGAGGCAGCATCAGGGAAACTACACAGGAGCATAGTGTGTCTTTCTGTCTATCTCTGTGTGTGTGTGTGTGTGTGTGTGTGTGTGTGTGTGTGTGTATCAGGCAATGATATAGAGCTCTGTGTGTAACCCAGCTGCAGTGGCCGATGAATGATTCTCTTATCAGATTCACCGCAGGCCAACACAGCTCTGCTCTAAGAGGGTCTTTATCAAACACATCTCTCTCTCTCTCTCTCTCTCTCTCTCTCTCTCTCTCTCTCTCTCTCTCTCTCTCTCTCTCTCTCCACACCTCACTTCATTCCTCTCCACAGAGCAGATATCTGTATTCATGGTCAGATCCCTCCTTAACTCCCTCAGAAACATGTGTTTAGGCAGTTTAATCTCCCCTCTCTCTTCTCTATCCACCTCTCCTGTCCTCTCCTCTCTCTTCTCTATCCACCTCTCCTTTCCTCTCCTCTCTCTTCTCTATCCACCTCTCCTCTCTATCCCTCTCTACATGTGTTTAGGCAGTTTAATCTGCCTCTTCCTCGTGCCCAACCTCTCTGCATCTCCTGTTCTCCTTTACACTATCTCAATAGAATGTGTGCAAGAGGTGACAGTGTATGCACACCGACAGACAAACACACACACACACACACACACACTTCAACACGGAGACAGACACGAGTACACACACACACACACACACACATACACACACACATACACAGAGAGACAGACAGACAGACACACAGGCACACTTTTGTGTGTGTCAAGTCATTAGTGCTGTCTCTGGTGTCTTTATCTGAAGAGAGCAGTGGAGAAGAGCAGGTGGATTCACTGCCCCAGAAATCACTGGAGAGAGATCACCTCACACCGACACACGCACACACACACACACACACACAAGGAAGGGAAGGGGTCTTATTTGCACCTCTGCCTCTGTATGGATCACTATAATTTACTCAATTTGCTTAAACAAGCCACCAGAGAGAGAGAGAGAGAGAGAGAGAGAGAGAGAGAGAAAGAGGGCAGGGGGTGAGATTAAGAGAGAGAGGGAGAGAGAGGGAGAGAGAGAGAGAGAGAGAGGGAGGGGTATAGATAGATGGATAGAGATAACGAGATAGAAAGAGAGATAGAGAGAGAGAAGGGGGTGAGATGAAGAGAGAGTGAGAAAGAGAGACTTATAGAGATAGGGAGGGGTATAGATAGATAGATAAAGAGATAGAAAGAGAGATAGAGAGAGAAGGGGTGAGATGAAGAGAGAGTGAGAAAGAGAGACTTATAGAGATAGGGAGGGGTATAGATAGATAGATAAAGAGATAGAAAGAGAGATAGAGAGAGAAGGGGTGAGATGAAGAGAGAGTGAGAACGAGACTTATAGAGATAGGGAGGGGTATAGATAGAGAGATGGATAGAGATGGAGAGACAGAAGGAGAGATGGAGGGAGATGAAGGACACAGAACGCCTTCATGTCTGTACTGCTCTATTACTTCCCTGCTGAAGTATCAGCTAGAGATCACAGCTAATTAAACTGCTGCTGCTATTTCCCCAATATGCCATATATCGTAAATAACAATAACAACAACTTAAAGCTTCTCGCTCTCTCACAGAGACAGAGACCAACCAATTAAAAGCCACGGAGACAGAGACCAACAAATGACGAGTGAGTCATTTGGCCGGGACACACCAACCCGATAATCGGCCATCGTCGGACAGTCGGGCGCAGTCGGGGACTCGAGTCTGTTTAGTGTGTCCTGTGCCATCGTCAGTCGACGTTGCCGTTAATTTTGCCCGACTTGACATGCAGAATCGGCCAGTGGCCGTCGGCCTCAATGACCAATCAGATGGGTGGAGTCCTAGCCCTCTGGAACACCTCGAATTACTGTAATATGAGGTAGCAAGGACTTTGTTTAAACTAACCATTAGCCCTAAATTTGCGCATTGGAAAATATGCAATTTTCCTCCATTATGAAACAGATAAACAAATTTATTTTTTTTTGTCCCACTTCTGCTGCTGTTCCACTGCTCTCCGATAACCTTGGAGGCTGGGCGCCACACTCAATCTCCCCTCTTTCTCTCCAACACAAAGGAGACATAAAATGGAGACATTTCAATTAAAGAAAAAATAAACTCATCTTCCTCCCATATATCCATATACACCTGAAGAAATATGCACACACATACACACTCACACACACACACACACACACACACACACACACACACACACATACAGTACACACACACTCACACACACAGACACACACACTCGCACACATGTGTGCAGTCCTGAACCGCGCAGGTTCAACACAGTGCAGGTAACACACACACACACACACACACACACACACACACACACACACACACCAAACGCGTGCAAAGGAACGCAGGCTGGACCTAGAATGATGGCGTGTTGGCAGCAGGAGGCGAGCAGCCTTGCGGCCACATGGGGGATCAATGCCACTAGGAGTCAAACAGCACTCCCAACGTGTGTGTGTGTGTGTGTGTGTGTGTGTGTGTGTGTGTGTGTGTGTGTGTGTGCGCCTCAGGGATTAATGCCACCAAGAGTCAAACAGCACTCCCACCGCCGCCCACGCTTAACCCAAGGCAAGTGCTTGAGTGTGTGTTTGTGTGTGTGTGTGTTTGTGTGTTTGTGTGTTTGTGTGTGAGTGTGTTTGTGTGTTTGTGTGTGTGTTTGTGTGTGAGTGTGTGTTTGTGTGTTTGTGTGTGAGTGTGTTTGTGTGTGAGTGTATGTTTGTGTGTGAGTGTGTGTTTGTGTGCTTGTGTGTGTTTGTGTGTGAGTGTGTGAGTGTGTGTTTGTGTGTGAGTGTGTGAGTGTGTGTTTGTGTATGAAACACTCAGAAGAGCAGCACTGTCTATTCTATAGGGTTCACCCTGAACCATACACACACTCTGCCCTCACAGCTCTTCCTTAGGCAAGTGTTTGTGTGTGTGCTTGAGTGTTGACAAAGGAGGACTCCTTGTCCTTGTGTGTGTGTGTCTCTGTGTGTGTGTGTGTGTGTGTGTGTGTGTGTGTGTGTGTGTGTGTGTGTGTGTCTGTGTGTGTCTGTGTGTGTGTGTGTCGTATACTCAACATGGTTGAGTGATCTGAGATTAAATGAAGTCACTTTGTACATAGTGCTACCTCTCTTGTGCCATTACAATCACAGTAAGATAGTGTGAGAGAGTGTGATTGAAGGATAATTACTGATGACAGTGTCTTATCAGTGTGTGTGTGTGTGTGTGTGTGTGTGTGTGTGTGTGTGCATGTGCGTGCGTGCGTGTGTGCGAGAAACTTAAGCAACCGACAGGAAGTCATTTAATATAGCAGCATATTATCTTATAACTAACCTGACTGATGATGACTTTATAAACTTCTTATGATCGGGCATCTCGTACTGTACGCGTAGCCCACACGTGCACCGCCTACATTATGTGTGCACCCTGAAAAACACACGTGCAGCGTGTACAGTATGTGTGCAGCGTGAACAGTATGTGTGCAGTGTGAACAGTATATGTGATCCGTGTACAGTACGCCTGCACCTTGTACAGTATGCATGATCCGTGTACAGTACGCGTGATCCGTGTACAGTACGTGTGATCTGTGTACAGTAGACGGATCATGCATACTGTACATGGTGCAGGCGTACTGTACACGGATCACATATACTGTACACGGATCACATCCGTGTACAGTACGCGTGCATCGTGTACAGTATGCGTGATCCGTGTACAGTATGCGTGCACCAGAGGTCGCTAAGGTCCCAGTGATGCTCTAAGGTCAGTTTGAACCGTAACAGGCAGGTTTCCATGCCGACAGACTTTAGGGCTCTACTTAGGAGTGGCACATTCTACTTAGCCGAGCTAAACGAGGACGCAGGTTACTATGCTAATGCTGCTTGTGTGTGTGTGTGTGTGTGAGAGAGAGAGAGAGCATGTGTGCATGTGTGTACACAGGGCCAATCTTTACTGTATGTATAGAAATATCATCTTTTTAATAATTTGGTCTGCTCAATTACGGGAAAAAATCACAATCATGATTATGCTGCTCAATATTGATATCACAATTATTTAACATGATAATCCATTATGTAAACCTTATAAAAATTACAACTTGATTCAACTGATTCTTAAATATAATGAAAAATAAATAAAAAAATTGAGAAATAAAAATGCATAGAGCAGATCATATTAACGTAAAGCACATGTTGCGCTGAATGAGAGCACTGTTGCAATAAACGAATGCAGTAATTGTTATTTTTCAATTATGTTGTTTTCATAATCATTTCAAATAATTTGAATGATCAATCGATTCATTCAATTATATTGTGCAGCCTGAAATGTAATGACTCGTAAGCAACTGCCAAGGCTGCAAGTGTGTGGAGAGTGTATGACACAGGCAGCTGTGCTATGGCCGTCGTACGGGAGGGACATCAGTAAAGCCCACTTAATCAGGGGGGCAGCTGCTTGCCTGCTGATAATGACAGCATAATAGCGAGGAGTGGCTGCTTAGTGTGTGTGTGTGTGTGTGTGTGTGTGTGTGTGTGTGTGTGTGTGTGTGTGTGTGTGTGTGTGTGTGTGTGTGAGTAATTGTCACTGTAGTGAAGCATTGTCTACTGCCATCTCTCTGACATAAAGCTTTATAAATGTTTACACACACACACACACACACACACAAACACACACTCCTCTGAACTCTTTTATTCTCTCATTAGCCCATTAGTGGAGCCATTACTCTCCCTGCTGATTCCAGGTCAGGCTCAGTCCCCATAGAGGCCCCTCCTCCTGCATTAGCAGTCCACACACAGCTGTCTAATAACTGACCTCAGGTCAGTGACGTGTGCTGTGGCCCTGGCTTGGTAACATTAACTTCAGCACACAGCACACAACAGCTCTGTGGTACCAAGGTCAGCCATTACAACTGAAGCCTTGACCCAGGGGCATTACTGGGACAGTGATAGAGGGGAGAACATATGTGAATGCCCAGCTAGTTCTTCTCTCTCTAAAGGAACACTGAAATGTTCATTCCGGTTCCTTTTCATCACAACACAATCCGGTGCCCTTAAAGATATAATGTCCAGCCATGCGTAACAGAGTGGAGCCAAAACAGGCGTGGCGTCAAGGCCCAGTCATTTAGCGATGGCCATATAGTTCACTGCAAAGGCTCAGTCATTTACCGATGACCATATAGTTGACTGCAGAACCTGCATAGCTATATGTCTATATCAAGATAAAAATAAATAAATAAATAAACTACTGATATTGTTTTCAGTATAAAGAGACTTAATGAACCTAGTGCTTTCTTGTGAAATTATTGACTTAATTTCAGAAAAGTTTGACTTATTTTAAGACAATCGTGAAAACAAGCAAATGTATCTGCCAGTGCGTTAAGCAAATTTGTCCTAAAACAAGCACATTTATCTGCCAGTGCGTTGTCTTGATAAAACTCAAATTCCAATATATATTTTTTTTATCATAATATAAGATAATACCACTTGGTTGGATTTCATTTTTTGCCAGTTATTTTTACAGTTCTATCTGTATGCGTCTGAAAGCCCACAGCACTGCAGGGTCTACTGTGTACTGTGCATATCGACACATGCATAGAAGTACATGTGTATGCGTGCCCTCACTGGCACAGTATTGCACACACACTTCAGGTGAAGCAAATTCAATCAGACCTTGAGAAAAAATACGAAAAGAAAACTTTTATGCAGAAATAGAAAAAAAATAAATGACAAGCCTAAGAGATGCAGTAAAGACGAGCAACCCTGGCTGTCCATCAGAGACAAACACGTGTGTTGCCATGGCATTGTCCCTCAGCGTTCTCTCCACACAATAGAGAGAGAGATGGTGAGCACAATAGAGAGAGAGAGAGAGAGAGAGAGAGAGAGAGCAGTGGAGGGAGAGAGAGAGAGACGGGGAGAGAGAGAGAGAGAGAGAGAGAGAGAGAGAGACAGGGAGAGAGAGTAGTACTACTACTGTAGCTTTGGCAACGCTGTGACAAACAGTCATGCTAATAAAGCACCCTTTGAATTTAATTGAATGGAGAGGGAGCAGTGGAGGGAGAGAGAGAGAGAGGAATCAGTGGAGGGAGAGAGAGAGAGATGGAGGGATCAGTGGAGGGAGGTGTGCTGTTGTTGAGTCCACTGCTGTCCAGCTCTTGGCCTCCATTGTTGTCCTGCGTGCTGCTTTAACAAGCCTGCTCACCAGAGGAAGGTTAAAACGCTCATTACACACTCATGCACATAGTGCTCCTGCTGCCTAATCAACTAAACTGGCCCTGGAGACACCACACACACACACACACACACACACACACACACACACACTCACACACACACACACACCCATTCATGCACACACACACACACACACACACACGCACACACACCCACCCACACACACACACTAGAGTACCTGCACACTTGGTCTTGGCTCTGAGCGGAGGTCCGGGGGCTCCGGTGCCCCCCTCCAGGGGCCTGGTGAGCAGGACGCTGATCTCGTACTCGGTGTCGGGGTCCAGGTGGCCGATCTTGTGCGTGGCCTTGTCCACGGGCTGCAGGTCGTACATGCTGCCGCTCAGGGTGCGGTACTCCACCTCGCGGTTCACGATGGGGCCGTCGCCGTTGATGGAGTTGGCGTTGAGCTGGATCCACAGGTAGGTGGCGCCCACCGCCGTCAGCTGGGGAGGGGCGATGGGCACGGGGGGCTCTGGGGGGGTCACAGATCACATTATATTACATTACATTACATTATATTACATTTAGCAGACACTACATTACACTACACTACACTACACTACATTACACTACACTACACTACACTACTTTACGCTACACTACACTACACTACAATACAATACATTTAGCAGACACTACATTACACTACACTACACTACAATACATTTAGCTGACACTACACTACACTACGCTACGCTACGCTACGCTACGCTACACTACCCTACCCTACGCTACGCTACGCTACGCTACACTACATTACATTTAGCTGACACTACATTACACTACACTACACTACATTTAGCTGACACTACACTACACTACACTACACTACACTACGCTACACCACATTACATTACATTAAGCAGACAGTCAGCTGGGGCACAGGGGGGGGGGGCAGAGACTTACACACATGAGCAAGGATAAAAACAAACAAAAATATAGATAAACATACATATTGTAATGAAAACAAATAGAATTGTATCAAATGTCACAGACACAGCAACAAAATTCCACAGTCCAATGGTGCAGAACGCATCTTCTGCATCATCCATGTAATTTCACATACTGTGGGAAGAAGATGGCAATGAAACCACTAATTAAAGCTACTCCAACAGTGTCTGGGTGTGTGTCCAGTGCCTGTTCAGAAGAGTGTCAAGTCTGCAATGAGG
>NC_084995.1:43906217-43918717 GCF_963854185.1 Sardina pilchardus | reverse complement strand
TCTCTCTTTCTCTCTTTCTCTCTCTCCATCTCTCTCTCATGCACACACACACACACACACACACACACACACACACCAAAACGCAAATGGTATGACAGTTACAAACATTCATTCCTTCAGTCCCAAACAGAAACACAATAGCTACATTATCACACACAGATTTACTGGATGCATTCCTTTCCAAATGTCCAGACATAAGAGGTGCATTCAAATTAAATTTGAACCATTTGGTGTTAACATTCCATTCTAACGGTAATTGCATTGCTGCCTTCGTCAAACTCATGTCCAGTTCCACTGTATGCTCGCAGAAAACTCAAGGCTAACGGAAAACAGTTTGTTAACGTTCGTTTTGTATGTAATTTGAATGCACCTCAGGTGTTGAGTGGATGCCGATCTGAAGTCATCCGTTCACACAGGAGAGGAGAAGGAAAGAATTAAGATGCCAGTTGCTCCTAAACCAATCTGGTATAAGATGGTGTTTGTTTTGTGTGTCTTTTAAAAAGAAAAACGAGATAAAAGTGATAACATGTAAGAACTTTACACCTGTTCTGTTCTCCACTTCATTACATTAACAATGTTCTGTTCTAGACCAGTGCTCTCTCTCTCTTTCTCTCTCTCTTTCTTTCACTATCTCACTCGCTCTCTCTCTCTCTGTCTTAATCTCTCTCTCTCTCTCTCTCTCTCTCTCTCTCTCTCTCTCCCTTGACAAAGTGTGTGTTGTGTTAGCAGCCTACGCTAGCAGGCAGCCCAACAGTGTTATTATTAGTCCAATCTGGGCCACCTTCACCTCCACTTACAGACATGAGTGAGCAGCATGCCAGCCAGACTCCTGAATTTATTATAACTAATGAATTAACAATAATAACACAAGTGCTGCCCACAGCTGATTGGACACGACATGACGTCTCCCGGGAAACACAAAGAGGTGGAGCAGTCATGGAAGAGGTGACAGAGGACAGAACGTGTGTGTGCTATAGGTGCCTTACAAATAGTAGGCCAAGGCCAAAGAATCTGTGCATTAGAGTGTGTGTGTGTGTGTGGGGGGGGGGGGGGGTGTGGGTGCGCGTGTGTGCGCATGCAATGTGCATGTGTGTGTGTGTGTGTGTGTGTGTGTGTGTGTGTGTGTGTGTGTGTGTGTGTGTGTGTGTGTGTGTGTGTGTGCATGCATATGTGTGTGTGTGTGTGTGACTGTGTGTGTGTGTGTGTGAGGGCAAAGGAGGGTAAGAGTGCAGCTGTGATTGTGGGCATGATGGTAAATGGTTGGGAAGGTGCGTGCATGTGGGTATGACTGATGGAGAGGAAATATGTGTGTGTGCATTATTCAAAGCCCTCTACACTCTTCACCGTTCAGGAATAATAACCAGACTAAATGGCTAGGACAACCCTAAACCCAACACATTCATGTCCAACACAAGCTCTTCGAGTTAAGGAAGCCTCACATTCACATACCAAACCTCACTTAAGCTGCGCTCAGACAGCAGGAAGAGACAGGAAGAGACAGGAAGGACTACGACAAGCAATGGACGAGCAGCGAGGAGTAATGAGCCAGAATGCAGCATTAGTCTTTAGTGGAGAGGAGAAGAGGGCATTGGCATCATCAACCCCATTCAAACCAGTGGAGCATTGTCCTTGCATTGTGAAGAGCCGTATAATGACAATAGGATATTATAGAGTAGAAACTTTAATTGCCACCAACAATGTTAGTGGTATTTTTTGTAGCTCAGCCCCGTGTGTGTGTGGGGGGGGGGGGGGGGGTTGGTTACAAATCTTCCAGAATTCAGGAGTTTTACAGACTCATGTCTGTAATTCAGAATTGCTGAAGGGTGGAAGCTGTTGTTGAAGCATGTCATTCTAAAGTAGTCCTCAGAGATCTGTGTGCTACTCTATGGCTCCGCCCATCTGCCCAGTGGTCAGTGTGCTTATGAGAGCTACTCTATGGCTCCGCCCATCTGCCCAGGGCTCAGTGTGCTTATGAGAGCTACTCTATGTACAGTATCTGCCCAGTGGTCAGTGTGCTACTGAGAGCTACTCTATGACTCTGCCCAGTGCTCAGTGCTCTGATCTGGGAGATCAGAGCGGTCACTGAGGAAGGACCTTTACGGGGCCTCTTCATCGTAAGGCCAGTCCAGCCCTCAGGATGATGGGGCAGTGACCGCACTACAGCCTTCAAACTGCACACACACACACACACACACACACACACACACACACACACACACACACACACACACACACACACACACACACACACACACACACACACACACACACACACACACACACACAAACACACACATACACTCTCTTTAGACAACGCAGAACTGGCACGAGCAAACACTGAGGCAGAACAGTTCTCCTGTTCCCAAACTCTCAGAACAGTTCTGTTGTTCTCAAGCTCTCATTTCCATTTACAGAACTGATGAACCACCAGGTGATTACCACCAACAGACCAGCACCCTGGACCACAGAACCCTCTCTACCAACAGACCAGCACCCTGGACCACAGAGCCCTCTCTACCAACAGAGCAGCACCCTGGACCACAGAGCCCTCTCTACCAACAGAGCAGCACCCTGGACCACAGAGCCCTCTCTACCAACAGAGCAGCACCCTGGACCCCAGAGCCCTCTCTACCAACAGACCAGCACCCTGAAGACCAGCCAGGGCAGAAGGCTACTGCTCTACTGTGGAGGAAAAGTCACAACTGACCAGATAAGAGTCAGACCCACAGCAACTCAAGATCAAACCAATAAGTCTTTTCATTATTACAGGAGAGGAGGCCTGACAAGAAGAGTTGATTTATATTCACACCTCTATCCAAGTGTGTGTGTGTGTGTGTGTGTGTGTGTGTGTGTGTGTGTGTGTGACCCCAGACCACAGAAGAGGCTCATTACTGCTGTGCCTCCACAACTCTGCACGTGCCTCTCCAGATCTTAATTAATACCAGACAGAAAGGTCATCCTTAAAAAGGAACACACACACACACACACACACACACACACACACACACATTGCAAACAATTTCTAAAGTTAGAATTAAATATAAAGAAACACGTGTTGTGCGCACACACACAGACACAGACACATGTGCCTCCATCAGCAGGCTCTACACAAGTATACTGTATGTGTGTGGAAGAATACCTCTCCAATACTGTAATGTTAGGGCAACAGGGGAGAAAGACACAATCTGTCCTCTCTGTCTCTCTCTCTCGCTCTGTCTGTCTGTCTGTCTGTCATGCAGTAGCTGCACAGCTCCGCTAGCGTTAGCTCTCAGTAGCTGCACACAGAGAGGGTTAAAGCGTGGCAGTATCTTGACAGTAATGAAGGATCTTTGCTGCACAGCACCGCTAGCGTTAGCTCTCAGTAGCCATGCTACTGCTGGGGCTGAAACATCAGCAGCTAAATGGCTCAGATGAAACCTAATGGAGACTCTGGGCAGCCAAGCAGCCTGAGAGAGAAGAGATGGGCACCACCTGTGCCTGGATAATCAGCACACAGTTCACACACACACACACACACACACACACACACACACACACACACACACACACACACACACACACACACACACACACACACACACACACACACACACACACACACACACACACACACACACACACATATATACCGCCAATTCAGAGAGATAAACAGCTCCCTGCTGTTATTTGCTTCCCTCAGGTAGGCTATCAGTTCTCTTCACACACACACGCACACACACACACACACACACACACATACAGCACATTACAGCACAGTGGAGAGCAGGCAGAGAGAACGCTGTGGGCCAGAGGTCTCAGTGAGGGCCTAACTAACCGCTCTCCAGTGAGGACGAGGGCCGCTAGGCTGACGTGGGCTGCAGTGGAGGCTAAGCGCTAAACTCTTAATTGGGGGTCATCCCTATGTTCCCCGGGTCCTATGTTCCCCGTTTTTCCCCAAAAGGGTCCTATGTTTCCCGGTTTCCATACATACCGGGGAACATAGGACCCTTTTTAGGAAAAGCGGGGAACATAGGACCCTTTCTAAAATGTAAGAAAAAAAGGGTCCTATGTTCCCCGGTCCCATACAAAGTGGGGAACATAGGACCCGGGGAACATAGGACCTGGGGAACATAGGTACGCTCCCCTTAATTGCATCTATCCACCTTGGAAAAGCCTAGCGTTCCTTGGAGCTTCTGTCATTTTACAATTGCCTACAGTTTCACATTGTTCATATTGTTGAACCTGCACAAGACATAGTTTATCCATTATGGCAGCGGCTCTCAAACTTCTCTTTTAGCTAGTCTGTTAAAGATTTAAGATGTCATGTCTCATGTCTCATGTATGGTGATTAGGCCATTCTGATACTGACATGTTTGCTTTCTTTACCGTGATTACTTATTGTCTTACTATACAGTACTCAAGCCAATGAGAGTATACCTGTACCAGTCACCTGACTCGTGATGTAAGGGAAAGATGCATATTTAATGAGAGGGAGTTTACATTTTTAAGACTATATAGTAGTCCACACACACACACACACACACACACACGCACACACACGCACACACACATACACACACACACACACACACACACACACACACACATATACACACACGCACACACACATGAACACACACACACACACACACACACACACACACACACACACACACACACACACACACACACACACACACACACACACACACACACACACACATTTCTGCAGTTCAGGGAGGAGCACACCTCTACCACACATCATCACAGTCAGAGAGGTGGCTGCCACTCACACTCTAAAAGGTCGGGGCCAAGCACACTTTATGTGTGTGTGTGTGTGTGTGTGTGTGTCTGTGTGTGACAGTGTGTGTGTGTGTGTGTGTCTGTGTGTGAGAGTGTGAGAGTGTGTGTGTGTGTGTGTGTGTGGTGGGGTGGGGGTGGCAATTTGTAGCGGAGAGGATAATTTGCAGTAATGACGGCTCCTCGTTATTTCTCTGCCATTCAGGGGTCCTGAACCTGCGAGAAAATCATTATGTGGCAGAAATGTGAATGGAGGCCAGAGAGGAAAAGCTCCCCACACACACACACACACACACACACACACACACACACACACACACACACACAGCACTCCCCTTCTGCACCCCTCAAGCCCCTGCACTCTTTTGCTAATAAAAGCCATAGAGGGCAGGGTCACGGATGGGGACCCGGCAAATGCCAGCAATGACAAGATATCAGAGAGAGACAGGGAGAAAGAGAGGAAGAGAGAAAGACAGAGAGAGAGAAAGAAAGAAAGAAAGAAAGAAGAAAATAGAGGGAAAGAAAGAAAGAAAGAAAGAAAGAAAGAAAGAAAGAAAGAAAGAAAGAGGAAGCATATCTCTTTCTTTAAAAAGCTGTGCTTCAGAAAGTGCCCAAATGGACAAGGAGACGAGACGATGGACAAGGAGACGAGACGATGGAGAAGAAAGAGGAGACGAAACGATGCAAAACAGGAGCCGGGGGAAAAGGGGGGTAAAATACGAGGGTCTTTCTGAGCCTGAACATCTGAGCTGTCGAGATGATCAACAGACACAAGGGAATAGCCTTGAGCCGTACTTTGGTATATGGAATTAACAGCCCTGACTTGTCAAACGTAAAGTACACACTTAACCATGAATCCTGGATGAACATGAAACCAAAAAGAGAGCTATGCAAGGGGGCGGGCGGCGTTATTGTGGTGATGTGTGTGTTGCTGGAGGGGACTTGGCCAGAGAACAGTACAAGTTGAGCATTTCATGATATCATTAGTGTGAATGCTCCCCTGCTCCCACTCTGAGGCCTAATCTGTGTGAGGGGTGAAATTGCTTTACTGGCGCCACACATTAATACATGAAGCCCACAGCACCTCCTCAGCATAAGCCTGTTTATTTGGGAATGCCACAAGAACAGCAACACACACAAACGCGCGCGCGCACACCGACACACACCGACACACACCGACACACACACACACACACACACACACACACACACACACACACCATACAGATCTATTCTGAGGAAATATGTAATCGTGTCTGTGTCCTCACCAACAAGGTCTTTACTATGTCACAGGCACAACACATGCAACCTTGCCAACGCCTCGAGCCCAATTAACCAATTTTAATGCAGGCACACACATGACCACACACACACACACACACACACACACACACACACACACACACACACACACACACACACACACACACACACACACACACACACACACACACTCTCTCTCACACACACACACACACACACACACACACTCACACCTGCAGGATGTCTCGTCTTCCATGATGCAATTTAAATTTTGATTTGATTGCTGGTATCCTTCAGCCTGACCCTCCTTGTGTGAATAAGGGGCTTGTGTGTGTCCTTGCCACCACTTGTGCAACACCAAACCTCCTCCCCCACTTGTGCGACACCAAACCTCCTCCCCGGCAGCAGAGGCTACAGGCTACAGGCTACAGGCACTGTGCAGAGAGAGCACTTCACAAACAACATGTGTTGATTAAAGGACCAGATAATAGAAATAATACAAAGCTTAATACAGACTTAAGAGACACAGAAATCACACAGAAATACTAAGATCATAAAGGGTGACAAGATAAGACGAGAGAGATACGCCCTCCGAGTTCTCCTATCACACTCACACACACACACACACACACGCATTACGCCCTCCGAGTTCTCCTCACACACACACACACACACACACACGCACATTACGCCTCCGAGTCCTTCTCCAGCAGATTCCTGCAGCACTGTGCAGCAGCGGAGGCTGATAGGAGCGCCGTGGTAACGGCGGAGAGGGTCGTAATTAATTCCTCTTAGACGATTTCCACACTACGGACCGTCACTCTGCAGGGACACCGGAGCTAGACACACACACACACACACACACACACACACACACACGGCATGGTGGCAGTACTGTATCGATGGCAAGAGCAGATGGCGAAGTGCAATAAGTGACTAAAGATAGAAGCTTGACGATATTCTTTGAGAGCTTGTAAGGATCCCACCCTCTTGAGAACATTTTTGCATCAGGACAAAATGTTTCTCCTCAGGACCCAAAGTAGGCCTCTCTATAAAAATAACCTGAACATTGTGGCGCCCTCTCAGTATGCGACAGTTTACTAAAAGAGGTATTTTAGTCCGTCCCTGCACCAAGCCCACATAACAACACGTGAATTCAGTTTGAAATAAACCACCACCCATGGGCTCAAAGGGATTCTGCGTATATGTGACCCTGTAAAGCGGAACCAGTCGTTTCGGTAACATTTATTAAATTAAGTTATTGTGCTCACGTGAACGGCCATAAACTAAGCTTTCCAACGATATGTATATCGAGGGTATTACACAAACTATCGCTAAGATAACCGCATCCAAAGTTGACATGGTTCTCCTGTCACGATATGCCAGAAGAGGAGAAATCACCTTTTTAAGCGGCACGTGCACAACGGGAATGACAGCAAATGTGTTGAATCTTCGCCGGGTTTAACAGTCAAAACATATGTTTTCCCGTGAAATGCGTTCACGATATGAAACTGTAGACTGTATACAGTCGAATTATGCGAAAACGTGAAATTCAACATTTTAACCCGGAAGTTTGTTATTGTTGATTTTCTCAAAATAACGTTGTGCGCAAAACGACTGATTTCGCTTTGAATGGTCACATATATGTATGTGCTTGTTCATACAGTAACTATCATACATCACATAACTAAACAGCCTCCACACCCAAAGCAGCAGCTGCTATAGGATGAACCATAGACATATATATCTATAGCATGAACATCTCAGGGCCACAGCAGCTGAGTCTGATAGGACTGAAACCCAAACTCCCTGCACAGACATATTGCTGTAAGGGCCATTGTGTGTGTGTGTGTGTGTGTGTGTGTGCCACGGGACATCATTTGAGTTCTAAAACGAAGCCTTAAACTTTCCTTACTTTCTTGGCTAAATGCAGAGTGCTGGTTAAACGGAGCCTGTTGACGGTGTTTTAAGGCAATGCTTGCATGCGTGGTGCCTTTACGCTTGTTTATAAGCTTCAGACAAAGCCAAGTACTTGTCAATGCTCAGCGGAAGGTAAATTCTCTGCTCATGAGCACAGCTCAAGGAGAGGCAACAGCTCAACAGAGAGCCTCTTTAAGCCCAGATAACTCCGACCTCACAAATTGATTTCTCTCCGCTCTGCAGGAGCATCAGAGGCTGAGACGTGCTACTCGACTCTCTTCTAGGAGACGCCAGCCACCCCTGGAGCAGAGCTACATGTACGCCCAAACAGAGCCAGACAAAGAGCCAATCACTGCGGCCCACGTGACAATCTATTTCCTGCTACAGTACGCCCAAACAGAGCCAGAGAAAGAGCCAAGCAGAGGGGTCCAAGTGACAAATTAACGCAAATTGCGCAAATGATCACCACGGAACACCGTTCCACCTGTTTACCACGCCTGCAACCTCCACCTGTTTACCACGCCGGCACACTCCACCTGTTTACCACGCCTGCACACACACACCACCTGTTTACCACACCGGCACACTCCACCTGTTTACCACACCGGCACGCTTCTTTTTACTTCTTCAGGACAGAGCAGTGTGGTGAGCGGCAGGACAGTCAGGATGGTGACTGTAAGTAGCTGAGTGTGTGTGTGTGTGAGTGTAAAGCCCTGTAGACCAGGTTGTTGGTCGAAACAAGTTGGCTTTCTAATCAATGTAGCCATTATATTAAAGGCTTTCTAATCAATGTAGCCACTGTAATGAAGGCTTTCTAATCTTCCTCTTCCTCTTCCCCTCCCTCCTTGGGCTGCTCGTTTCCCGATCGCGGTGGCCGTAAGTGCTGCATGAGTGAGTCAGCGGCGGAGGGGTTCAGCAGCGGAGCCTGACCAGAAGAGCTGGTCCCATCTCCACGGTAACGACCCCCAGTGATGAGCTGCGGGGCTGTTCAGCTGTGACTCAAAGGCAGCGCTGAGTCACAGGGCAGCTCTGATGGAAAGGGCCCATGATAGACCTTTACACAGGAGCGCTCTAGGACAAGAATGCAGTTACAGCCTGACACAGGTACTGTGCAATAAATCTGATGAAGATTTGAGAGGCCCATGGTACATTTTCTTTTACTTACTTGAATATCCTACAGTTTTTCCTTACATTTAATCTATCTACATTTAATATAGCTAACGTCTGGTTTTTCAAATGAACAATATGAATCTGTGTGACATCTATCTATTAATGCAAGGAACGTCTGTCTGTGTGTCACTCTGTCTGTCTGTCTGTCTGTCTGTCTGTGTTTGTGTGTTGCTGTGTGTAGTTGGAGTGTTTGTGTGTTGCTGTGTGTAGTTGGAGTGTTTGTGTGTTGCTGTGTGTAGTTGGAGTGTTTGTGTGCTGCTCTTGGGCAACCGCTGGAGTGCTGGTCTTAGAAGAGTTGTTTATCAGATAGGAATGCTGAGTGAAGTCTTGGGAATGATTTGCAACCTCAACTAAATGCTACTAAAACACACACACACACACTTTCTCTCTCTCTCTCTCTCTCTCTCTCTCTCTCTCTCTCTCTCTCTCTCTGAGACACACACACACAAATCAAAAGTTGCAAAGTATCTTCTAAACCTTTCAGGGCTTCAGACACATCCCTTCACTCTGATAGAGGATGGCTGTCTTTACTCTCCTTTTAACCCATTAACTAAGCGGTAAACAAAGGACTGGCTATCATTCTCCTGCACTGAGACCGTCTCCTATACACTCCTCTGGTTATCATTCTCCTGCACTGAGATCTACTAAAACACACACACACACACACACACACTCTTTCTCTTGTGCACTCCTCTGGCCCTCTCTCCTCACATCTCTATATTGTCTCATTGTTCCATGTCCTCTCTCTCTCTTTCTCTCTCTCTCCCTCCCTCTTTCTCTCTCTCCCTCCCTCCCTCCCTCTTTACACTTTACCCATTCTACTTTATTTATCCTCCTGTCTTTCAACTCTCTCTCTGTTTATCTCTCTGTTTCACTCTCTGCTTGATTGTCTCTTTGTCTCTTGATGTCTCTTTCTCTCTTGATGTCTCTTTCTCTTGATTCCACACCGTCTCTCTCTCTCTCTCTCTCTCTCTCTCTCTCTCTCTCTCTCTCTCTCTCTCTCTCTCTCTCTCTCTCTCTCTCTCTCTCTAATGTAAGGGTCAGGGGGGGTCCTCTCTCTCTCTCTCTCTCTAGTGTAAGGGTCAGGGGGGGGTCCTCTCTCTCTCTAATGTAAGGGTGAGGGGGGGTCAGTGTGGGGGTGTTGGGTCCTGAGTGGTGCTGAGAGCTGAGGTGGAGATGGAGCACAGCACTCTAATTACCCCTCCAGCCTGAGGGCCGCACAGGGAGCCCAGCGTGGCCGTGTGCCCAGGGAGAGGGCACTCAGGGCGGGGAGGAGAGGAGCACGTCACTGCCCCTCCTCACCCACCATCCAGCACCTCCAGGGTCCCTGTGGGCACAACCAGCTCTTCAGGAGGAGCAGACCACACCACCAGCTCAAAGGGCAAAGGTCACTACACCACACCGCCAACTCAAAGGGCAGAGGTCACTACACCACACCGCCAGCTCAAAGGGCAAAGGTCACTACACCACACCGCCAGCTCAAAGGGCAGAGGTCACTACACCACACCACCAGTTCAAAGGGCAAAGGTCACTACACCACACCACCAGCTCAAAGGGCAAAGGTCACTACACCACACCACCAGCTCAAAGGGCAAAGGTCACTACACCACACCACCAGCTCAAAGGGCAGAGGTCACTACACCACACCACCAGCTCAAAGGGCAAAGGTCATTACACCACACCTGATAGGTCAGTTCATGCCATGTTAGGCATGAACACACACACACACACACGCACACACACACACACACACACACACACACACTCAGTGGCCTGGCAGCTTATTCTAGCAGACAGAGATAAGCAAATATACCTACACACCCAGAGGGAGATACAGATACTGTAGATAGCTAGATAGATACAGTAGATCCCTTCTACAAGCACACTGCAAATATATGCAGTAGTAGTTGAGCTGATGAGCAGTCATAATGAATTGCCCTTTGGTGTTCTGGTGGGGAGGGGCTGACAGGGCTGTTTCTGGCAGTGAAGGGGATGTGATCTATCAGTGTGGCAGCCTTTGTGTGATCAGACAGCACAAACACACACACACACACACACACACACAAACACACACACACACAGACAGACTTTTGTGCGATCAGACATCAGACTAAAGAGGAAAACAATCTCCATTAGTGTGGAGCCCTGTGTGTGTGTGTGTGTGTGTGTGTGTGTGTGTGTGTGTGTGTGTGTGTGTGTGTGTGTGTGTGTGTGTGTGTGTGTGTGTGCAGTTACAGCATGGGGGAAGCCAAGCCTCCATTAGTGTGATTCCTCAGATCCTCTCATGCTGTAGTGATATCTGCACATTCCAAATCACATCAAAAGCCGCCAACTAAACATGTGAGTAAGGGGGGAAGGGGAGGGGCAAACAAGTGGAAATACAGGAAGACATTCCCCCTCCACACAATTGCACTCATTGATGAACTTATTTCTACTACAGTACATTTCACTATTTTTTGTAACTTTCTATTTTTCTTCATTCTTATTGCACTCTATATTTCTAAATTTTTCCAAGAATTTGTTGTTAGAATTGCTCTTAAAAAGCTTAAAATGTTTACCATGTTGTAAGTCACTTTGGTTAAAAAGCGTCAGCCAAATGTAATATAATGTAAAAGACAGCCTAGTGAACCACGGAGAGCTGAGGATTTCAATAGCACACTCGTAGAACCAGAGACAAATGAAGAAGAAAAAAATAGGTCTAATTAAAATGGATTGGAGTGTGTTGATAGGCATTAATTCCCCACACTCAAGTCTCAACTCCCCTTGCTGCGCTGGCTGAATGCAGAGAAGAAGGATTCTGATGCAAACAGAACTGACTCCACAGCTTTGTTGAGTTTGCTATGGTGCCGTGTTCTCTGGAATATCAATTCAGTTTTAACTTCTCCACATCTGCGGACTAGTTCCAGCTTCTGAATATATTGCACTTGCATATCCACATGCCAAGATCATTTTAAAGTTCTGAATGAACTGTCAAAGAGTTGCGCACACACACACACACACACACACACACACACACAAACACACACAAACACACGCATGTCCGGCTCTGGCAGACTCACCTGTGGGCATCCATGGGTCTGTGGGTGGCTTGTCCAGGGTGTTGGCCTGCTCCCAGTCCAGGTCATCGTCCCGACCCTGACTGTAGCCACAGGAGGAGTAAGGGCGCTCAAAGTCGCAGTCACCTGATCAACACACAAAGGAACACTTTTACGGTACGGAACTCAGTTACAATACGAACACTGTTACGGTACTAAACGCAGTTACGGTACGGAATACTGTTACGGTACTAAGCGCTGTTACGGTACGGAATACTGTTACGGTACTAAACGCTGTTACGGTACGGAATACTGTTACGGTACTAAGCGCTG
>NC_084995.1:43893717-43901217 GCF_963854185.1 Sardina pilchardus | reverse complement strand
CTTTAACAAATGGGCCTGATTCAACCCCCACAACTCTCTCCAGCGCCAGAGAAGAGCAGGGGGAGAGAATTCAAGGCTGAATCTCAAGGCCTTCATGTTTATAAGAACACAAAACAAAATAATGAGACGGAACTCCTCAGGCAGAGGGAGAGAGAGAGAGAGAGAGAGCGGGTAGGAGGTCCACGGCATCATTAATTAATCATTGAAGGAAAACACCCACCACAGAAGAGGTAGCCTAGTTCATGCTAACACACACACACACACACCGAGACACACACACACACACACACACACACACACCGACACAAACACACACACACACACACACACACACACACACACACACACACACACACACACACAGCACCACTGCATGTATGTCAATCACAGGGCCATATCATAGATACACCAATGGAATTCCTAACGTTTTTGTGTTTGAATGACCCAAGACTGTGAGCTAACATGACTTGTGGCTGAGAAAACTGTAGTGACGAGTGCTATTTTCATTTATTTTTCATGTCATTTATATTGTAACGTTAAAAATACAATACTGTGATAAAGATATAGTCAACCACACGACAGACATGCAGACACAGAATTCCAACATGCTGTACGGAGACCCAGCGCCCAGGTAGCAGGTAGCAGGTAGCAGGTAGCAGGTAGCAGTTAGCAGGTAGCAGTTAGCAGGGAGCAGGTAGCAGGGAGCAGGTAGCAGTTAGCAGGTAGCAGGGAGCAGGTAGCAGGTAGCAGGTAGCAGTTAGCAGGGAGCAGGTAGCAGGTAGCAGTTAGCAGGTAGCAGGTAGCAGGTACAGTAGCAGTTAGCAGTTAGCAGGTAGCAGGGAGTAGGTAGCAGGTAGCAGGTAGCAGGTAGCAGTTAGCAGGGAGCAGATAGCAGTTAGCAGGGAGCAGGTAGCAGTTAGCAGGGAGCAGTTAGCAGGGAGCAGGTAGCAGGGAGCAGGTAGCAGGTAGCAGTTAGCAGGGAGCAGATAGCAGTTAGCAGGGAGCAGGTAGCAGTTAGCAGGGAGCAGGGAGCAGTTAGCAGGGAGCAGGTAGCAGGGAGCAGGTAGCAGTTAGCAGTTAGCAGGGAGCAGGTAGCAGGGAGTAGGTAGCAGGTAGCAGTTAGCAGGGAGCAGGTAGCAGGGAGTAGGTTGCAGGTAGCAGGTAGCAGGTAGCAGGTAGCAGGTAGCAGTTAGCAGGGAGCAGTAAGCAGGGAGCAGTTGGCAGGGAGCAGGGAGCAGGTAGCAGGTAGCAGGTAGCAGTTAGCAGGGAGCAGTAAGCAGGGAGCAGTTAGCAGTTAGTAGGTAGCAGGGAGCAGGGAGCAGGTAGCAGTTAGCAGGGAGCAGGGAGCAGGGAGCAGGTAGCAGTTAGCAGGTAGCAGGGAGCAGGGCTCCATCGCAGCTGGAGTGTAATCCCACATCCCCTACCCCAGGTCCTGGAGACACACACACACTTACACACACAGACAGACAGACACACACACACACACACACACACACACACATCCCCTGCCCCGGGTCCTGGACACACACACACACACACACACATCCCCTGCCCCGGGTCCTGGACACACACGCACACACACACTCACACACACACACACACATACACACACACACACACACATACATACACACACTCCCTCAGGGCTTCAGAGCTCACAGGGTCTAGTCCTGACTGTGTTTGATTAGTGAAAGATGCAAGAGTCTTCAGATGTGTCTCCAGGACCCGGGCCAGGGGATGTGTGTGTGTGTGTGTGTGTGTGTGCGCACAAGTGTGTGTGTGCACGAGAGAGACCTCTGCAGCCCTGTGGGAGTGGGCCGCCCTGGGCCTAATCCCTCTGAAGACAGGTTCAGTAGAGTAAGACGGTGTGTGTGTGTGTGTGTGTGTGTGTGTGTCTGTCTGTGTGTGTGTGTGTGTGTATGTGTGTGTGTGTGTGTGTCTGTGTGTGTACGTGTCTGTGTGTGTGTCAGAGAAAAAGAGAGGGGGGGGGCAAGAGAGCAAAGAGTTTAGAAGTACCAAGAGGCAAAACTCCGTTGCAGTTTCAATAACAATTGCTAGCTGGTGCTGCACCTGCGCTATCTGTCAATTTCGGTGGAAGTCTAAATTATCATGAATAAATGTATGATAATGGCTGCAGTACCACCGCCCACCAGCAGGCAGACAGAGGGAGGGTGCAGTCCCACACCAGGGCATCAGCAACCACACCATGGCATCACTGGGCAAACACACCAGGGCAACACATGCAGCAACCACACCATGGCATCACTAGGCAACCACACCAGGGCATCACTGGGCAACCACACCAGGGCATCACTGGTCAACCACACCATGGCATCACTGGGCAACCACACCATGGCATCACTAGGCAACCACACCATGGCATCACTGGGCAACCACACCATGGCATCACTAGGCAACCACACCATGGCATCACTGGGCAACCACACCAGGGCATCACTGGGCAACCACACCAGGGCATCACGGCCTACTGGACGCTTCAAAGGGAACCTGCTGCGGCGGCAGCACAAAGAGCCCTGAGCCCCCACAGAGCAACCTGATGAGCAGGAGCAGGCTAGTCTGGAGAACACACACACACACACACACACACACACACACACACACACACACACACACACACACACACACACACACACACACACACACACACACACACACACACACACACACACACACACACACACACACACACACACACACACACACACACACACACACACAACAACACACACACACACACACACACACACACAACAATACAACACACGCACCACACCGGACCTCAGAAGCAGAAGCAGCTTTACTGGCCAGGTTTGTGTGGACAAACAAGGAATTTGACTCTGGTTAATCTTAAGGGAAATCAAACACAACACACACTCACACACACACAAACACACACACACACACACCGGACCTCAGAGGAATCTGAATGGAAACAAATCTCTCCATACACTTAACACACTCTCTCCAAATCCTTAAAGCAACACTGTGCATAAATGTACTAGGGAGCTAACTATAAAAATGCCATTGTCATTTGCACATTTGCTGACCATCCAGGCCGACAAATAAAACAAAACAAAAAGACGCATGGCTCTGAGGACTGAGGAAGTCATTTCCCCGACTAAGCGATCGCAACTCGCACACACACACACACACACACACACACACACACACACACTCATTTCCCAGACTAAGCGATCGCAACTCGCACACACACACACACACACACTCATTTCCCAGACTAAGCGATCGCAACTTTGCTGTGTCCCGCTGAGGTGCCCTGGCAGCTTTTTAATGGCTGGGGGAGCAAATGAAGACAAATAGATTTCCTCACATGAGCTGTTACACATTTGAGCAGACATGCGACTGCTGGCCCCCAAAACAGGCGCCACAGCTGGCTAGGCTAACACTAACACTAACGCTAATGCTTCATTAATGTCTTGCATTATTAAAATCAATTATTCTGAGATTCCTTGTGACCCATTTTCTGTCCTGTTTTTTTTTACTCTGCAGTAACAGTACATGTTGAAAACAGCAGGACTAATTGCTGCTGTTCCTTTCTGGACTCATAGACATAATGGAGACTTTCCTCATCACTGTAGTCAATAGAAACGCTCCACATCACTATAGTCTCTAGCTAACCAGCAGAAACGGTCTCTGGATAACCAACAGAAATGTTCCTCATCACTGTTTCTCAAATCACTACAATGACAACATTTTGTTGGCCAGCCTCGAAGTGATAGAGAGTGGTATAGCTGTTTGGAAAAACGCTGGCAAGAACGCGAGAGTGACCAAGCAGGCTACAGCATAACTGCATATGGAGAGTGACCAAGCAGGCTACAGCATCACTGCATATGGAGAGTGACCAAGCAGGCTCCAGCATCACTGCATATGGAGAGTGGGGCTCAAGAAGACAGAAAGAAACTGGGCTGTGTGCTCAGGTAGCCATCTGTCAGGAGGGTTGGGAGGTATCTGCACTCAAGAAGTCTTTTAATGATGACTTCAGAGAGAACAGGGAAGAAGTACACACACACACACACACACACACACACACACACACACAAACACACTCGCACGTACGCACACACACACACACACACACACACACACACACACACACACACAAACACACTCGCACGTACACACACACACACACACACACACACACACACACACACACACACTCGCATGCACGCACGCACGCACACACGGGCACACACACACACATCCAGATGTTTGAGCTCCAAGAATCCTTTATCATTTACAAGTCAAATAACCCATTCCCAGCTGTGAATGACCACCTAACACCTCACACACATCTCCCACTACAGTAATACACACCTCACACACATCTCCCACTATACACCTCACACACACCTCCCACTAATACAAAAACACACTGCACACCGACAATAACAGCAACAGCACAAGACACATTAACAAAAAACAATGCCCTTTAACACATGCCCTTGTGTGTGTGTGTGCGCGTGTGTGTGTGTGTGTGTGTGTGTGTGTGTGTGTGTGTGTGTGTGTGTGTGTGTGTGTGTGTGTGTGTGTGTGTGTGCGTGCGTATGTGTTTGTGTGCATATGTGTGTGTGTGTGTGTGTGTGTGTGTGTGTGTGTGTGTGTGTGCGTGTGTGAGTGGCGAGGGAGGGAGAGAGAGAGAGCATGACAGAAGAGGTTAGAGAATAAAAGCCTTCCTGAAGGGCAGGAGAAAACTGCAATACTGTGGGACTCAATAGAGATAAAAGGAGCCACTGATTGTAAGAACCAGACAAATATCCACCAGAGAAAGAAAGCGAGAAAGAGAGAAAGAGAGAAAGAAAGGAAGAAAAGGGTGAGAGACAGCAATGAAATGAGCAGTGGGGAATGTAATGGAGTGATTGCAGGAGAAAGAGGGCAGGACAGGAGGAGAAAGAGAGAGACACACACACACACACACACACACACAGGCTTAGGGGACACCTCCATTATCTCCTTATTGTCATGCTTCTCCTCAGCACATTCTGCTTTACTGACAGCAGAGTGATGCAACTATGAATGGGCATCAGCACGACACACACACACACACACACACTAAAAATGTGTGGTCTGAGGCGCATGGTTTAAGCGCATCTAGGGTGTGAGCAAGTGCATCTCTGTTGGTTGGACAGCAGAATTGGGTGTTTTGGGGGAACATCTCCTGTTTCTCCCTGTGTCCCATTCAGATGATACACCAGACAACACACACTGACCACAACACACACTGCCCACAACACACACTGTCCACACACACTGAGTGACCACACACACTGCCCACAACACACACTGAGTGACCACACACACTGCCGTGCCGGAGTGAAGAGTGCGGCTCCGTCCAGCCTCCCAGAGCTGCTCCATATGTGGCAATAGATCTGAGCAGAGGTCTGCATGAACAGCATCTTCAGTAGTTCACCTGGCAGCAGTCACAACAGCTCCAAAAGATCAATCAATTCAGGAACAGAATTAAAGGCGCTGGTGATCCATTGCCATGCAGCACCCTGTACTTGGGCTGCACGATTATGGCCAAAATGACAATCACGCTTATTTTGATCAATATTGCGGTGATTATTTTCACGATTATTCATTCATTCTAGTAACAATATCAGGGCTCTCACGGGTCAAGGAAATTCTGGAATATCATGGAATTTTGGAAAGTCTATTCCAGACATGGACATTTTTATCATTTTTGGGGCAAAGTCACGGAATATCACGGACTATGTTGTAGCAGTTTAAGGAGCGCTTGATTTGTTCTGTAGCGGAGCGTTCATTTTTTATATCGCTCGATCACGCACACTGGATCGTGGGAAGCCAATATTGTGATTGTGATTAAGATGCGATTAATTGTGCAGTGCTACTGGAGACCCTGTTCTTGTTGGGTGCTGGCTCTGCCATTTCCATACAGCAGCCTGTACCCTGTACCCTGTATACTTGGGTGGTTTCTCTCTGTTGGGTCTACATGACATATGAATTATGCATGCGTAGGCTGAGCTTCAGCTCCATGAAATGCTATTTCTAAAATGTTTTCACGTGCACACGGTAAACACATACACACACACACACACACAACACACACACACACACACACACACACACACTGGGTGCACACTCAATCCAAAAATGTCTCCCCATCCTAGACTTCCCTTTCACATCTGAGCTCATGTATGCATATGAATGTGCTATGTGTATCACTATGTGAGGTGTTGCAGACATCATGTGCTAACTGACATTCTACATTCATCACTTCAAAGACAGCAATTTCAGATCACAAACACACACACACACACACACGCACGCACGCACGCACACACACACACACACACACACACACACACACACACACACACACACACACACACACACACACACACACACACACACACACACACACACACACACACACACACACACACACACACACACACACACACACACACACACACACACAAACACAGACCGATGTGGCAGATACCATCCCATAGCAGCGCACACACAGACACATGTGCTCACAGATGGACACAGACAGTACCGGACACATTCAGCCCGCTGACTCAATGGAGCATGTTCAGAGTGGACTACAATTCCCAGGGGTCTTAGGAGGTGTCCAGTCCTCCCCAATCAGAGCGGATCTCATTAGTACATCTCAGCTCTGCTGTGATGGCCCGGCAGCCGGAGCCGAGGGCACACATGACGCCTGAGACAGCAGACAGCAGAGCGAGAGCAGAGAGGAGCCCTCCGAGAGGAAGGGGAGTCTTGTTATCTTTCCTTTTCCTCCTCTCCCTCTCTCTCTCTCTCTCTCTCTCTCTCTCTCCCTCCCTCCATTCCTCTCTCTCTCCATCTCTCTGCTCCCTTTCCTCCTCTTTGTCAGATACGTTCTGGAGCGATCTCTTTGATTAGACACCATTAATCATCCTTCCCGGCGTGTGAGTGTTGATTTTCACACCAGGACAAGACGGGCGGGCGGGCGGGCGGGCAGACGATCGTCTCCACGGCGACCTCGCGGCAGCCTGGCGCCCAGTGCGGAGCCGCTGCTCTGGGCTGATTAAGCGTGTCAAGTGTTTTCATCTGTGCCACTCCGAGCAGGGCAGCAACACTCCGCTACGCCCGCCATTAAAGCACAGCATAGCAATAAGGGCACTGGCATGGAAGAACACTTCACACTTGGAACACTCCTCCCTTCCCAGTGTTCTGTCCATCCATTTCTTTCTGTCTTTCTTCTAAGCTCTCTCATCCTAACAATGGGTTTGATATGTCTTTGCCTCAATCGCAATAGAGATGTATGTAATGCTATGAAAATTTATCATGACAATTATTCGGTTTTTAAGTCCGAAGTCACGGGCCCAACAGCTTTTTTGTGAAAAGACGCAGCCAGACGTTTTTTGCAACTTTGTCATCATCCTCATCACCTCCATTTTAGCGAGCGTAAAACCGAATAGCTAAACTTTAACGGAGTAACTACTGCAG
>NC_084995.1:43866217-43881217 GCF_963854185.1 Sardina pilchardus | reverse complement strand
ACATATCTATTCATTAGTTAGCCCCAGTGACCATGTCCGACTCATTACCACACACTCCTCAATGGGACCAAAAGGTGGATAATTAGAGCGTCTGAGTTTTTTTTTTCTTTCTGTCAGCGCTGCCCCCAATCATCCCCACCCCCACACTCACACACACACACATGCAAACAAACAAACACACAAACATCTCAGTGCCAATTACCCAGCCTCCACTAGTGAAGTGGGGTACCAACACTGCCCACTCCAGTGCTCCAGCGCCACTGCTCACAGAACAGCCGTAGCCTATACATCCTCAAAGGACTCCTATAATGCATGCAGTGCACCATGAGACACACATCACACACTTACAGTTCAGATTGCGTATCATGAATCCCTCTCTAGAGCGCCACCTATGGGCCCATCACGGGCGCTCTGACCACAGCTGAATTCAAGTACGTCATCATTGCTCATACGCTTTCACAAGGTGCAAAACATACAGTACAAAGCCGACACCAAGAAACAGAAGCTAACAATCACGTATTTCCCAATTAAACACAGATTACAGCAGCCAGGCATGCAGTAGTCAATGCAGTACATCAAGGCCACAGCAAGCAGGACATCTTCAAAAACGATTAAAACTGGGAGGGAGGCATGTTTACTGGGCTATTCCTGTTCTCCGAGACTTTCCGCACTAGGGTTCAGCCAGAGGATAGGGCACACACACACACATGCTGTGGTCCAGCCAAAGGATAGGGCACGCACACACACACACACGCACACACACAAACACGCGAGGAGGTGGAGTGACCAAACCCAAAAGCATCTGGCCTGGCAGGTGACATATGATGTAATACACACCAGTTCAACAGGAGTTTGACTGCCTCATATAAACATCATGTCATTAATATAAGTAATAGAGAAGTACATACAAATTCATTCTTCCTCACTGTCTGTGTGTGTGTGTGTGTGTGTGTGTGTGTGTGTGTGTGTGTACATGCATGTGTTTTTTTCTTGTTATTGTTGTGTTGGGGGATATCTCCAAGCTAGCACAGATATTTAATTTCATTCTCCACTGGCTTACACAAAGCGAGGCAGACATCCTTCTGAATTTGCCTGTTAACCAGCTTCTATTCATCATGTCGACAATAGCCCCAGCTATCCAAGGGTAACAGAGTTTTTATTTGTTGTGTGTGTGTGTGTGTGTGTGTGTGTGTGTGTGGGGGGGGGGGTTATGTGAGGAGATGAAAATGGGACATATTTATATTGAAGCCAAATATTCAAATTGAGAACAGCTTAACTATTTGAGCAGATTATGTACGACTTGATCTTAGGCTATAAGTAAAGCCTAGATGGTTGAAACATGACCAAGGCTACAGACGTTTTCTCAGATTCACACAAGATTTACAGTAACTAAGCTAAAACAATACAGGTTCAATACCAGCAAAAAAGGTTTCGTTATTTTGCTATTTGGGAAACCTGTGCATCCAACACATACAACAAAAATAATGGTCCCGTACTTTTTGTCAGTAAACAATAATATGGTCAAGTGGATTTACACCCGATGAAGGTCTGATATACAGTATCCCTGTCAACGGAAAAATGGACATAAATAAAGTGCATGTGTTCCCTTGCATACAGAGTACAATAATACACAGAAATATCAACCCCTGGCTGCTTACAGTAATATAGAATGTAATTATCATAGTTTAAGTCTGATTAGGCAGGAATTATTGTGGTCAAATGATACTGACTTCTGCACAATGATGTTTTTATCCAGCCGAGAGAACCCGGTTCTATAAAGCAGTGCTCGTGAGTTGTGGGGACAGCACCATGATGTTTTTATCCAGCCGTGGAAACCCGGTTCTATAAAGCAGTGCTCGTGAGTTGTTTATCATGGTGCTTTTTTGTGACGTGAATAAAAAACATTTGGCTTCCTAAGAATAAGCACCAAATCAGAACACCTTCTGCCATGTCCCCTTTAACTCCTCAACACATATGATCTGAGCTCTCTCTCACACACACACATAGAGACAGATACACACACACACACACACACACACACACACACACACACACACACACACACACACACACACACACACACACACACACACGCGCACACGCGCACGCACATCTAGAGAGGGGCCTGGCAGGGGATAGATCAGGATGATTTGTACTTGGGGTTACATATTTACATGTGCCAAGTCATGCAATTAGTGTAGGAGTTATTGATGAGCTCCATACAGGGAGCAGAAGAAGAGCACGCCTGGGGTGATACATCTCTCTCCACTCAGGCTGCTAGCCTACACACAGATCACGCATGTGATCACACACACACACACACACACACACACACACACACACACACACACACACACACACACACGCATGCACGTATAGTGACTAATACGGACTCACAAATGTGCACATAAACACACAAAAATACTTTTTCCATATATGCAGAAACCCAAGCCTACATTATATCCACATTGGAAAATAGACCCCAACATTTCCAAGCAAGTGTCAACGAGTAGTAATTATGGGCAGACTTCTGATGATCAGGATCAAGCTAGATTAAGTCATATTTGTCAGCGCTGCACCGTGTCACCGATTTCAGCCCAAAGGCACAATCAACTTGCCATTGTGATTACTTTCATGAAATCACAACACACTCTCCGATGACTATTTGTTCAGACCTGATCTCAAGCACGTCGGGTCACTATACTCGGAGGATGGAGACGCAAGATTATGTGAACCATGCTGCCCTCAACAGGCGATTACTAGTAGGACAACATCAACATTAATCGCACAGCGCATCCCTTACGCTGTATCTGAGGACAAAACAAAGCTTCGGCACAAACTTGTTTTTTTTTTTTTTTTTTCGTAAACGAATACAAGAAAGTTGAAACTACTAATATGAAATTAAATAAGACGAATGCTGAAAACTGCATGAAATTCCATTAACAGGCATGCTACTTCAAACTAATCACAGTCTATAATAAAATATTCAACCGAAATAATGAATTCAGCAACATAATGAACTGTGCAAGGTCGCTAGAGCCATAATTTCTGATTTATCTGACGCACTTCTGAAGTAATGCAACAAGAGTAACTGCTCTGACGAACCGCACACTGACAGGACGGGGCCCGGGGCGCGCATTTACAATGCATCCCTATCGATTTGTGCGTGGATAATGTACCCATAGAGTTTTAAAACTCCATCCCGCCGACAGGAAAAATGACCCCTTTTAACAGCACAATGAATCCGTTTCGTGTCACCTCCGGCGCTGTGGAGAGAGACGGCCCATTTGCGCGCCCTCTCGCGCAGCACCTGCGAGTTCACTAATGAGGGGTGTTCATGACCCTCATCTCGAATCCGGCCCGCTGGGCCAAGAGGTCCAACCGAAAAAAAAAACTAATTTGGTTCTGTCGGAAAAACAGCCTTCAAGTGATATTAAGACGGAACTATAAATAACCAAATGGACACCAAAAGTGGTTCACTCGCACATTCTTATCATATTTCTCATTTTAACAAGAGACTGACCACATAATAACCAACAAGTAACACTGTTTTAAATGGAAAACAAACACACGAGTATTCCGAGCAAACATGTAGCAGTGTTGCTATGCCCTGCCCGCTTCTATTGAAAGTTCTGGTGCGCGCAGGGTTCCGACACAGGACTACCACAGCATGCTAATGTCACAGGCGTCTTGCCGTGATTACACTTAACTTGGAGTAATCTACAGCCACAATGCAAAAGCAATTCCCTATATACCACGCCACCAAGAAAGGCAACATGTTATTTGTTTTCTATTATATATTAATATTTCTATTGATATCTGTGATCACATAATCACAAATGCACCGTTGTATGAATCTAAGCTGGTGTGTTTAACGAGTGAGACGCACGGAATGGGCACAGCAAGCTCGCGGAGGAGCTCGTTTCCTGCCAGTAGGATATTTTATAACACAATTTCTTCGTGTAACAGGTTTGCGCATTTTCATTAATTCATTGTTCCCTTTTACACCCCTGGTGAAAATGACAAGGAAACAGAGAGTTAAATCCGTCGTATGAAGTCCGTGCATTTGAATGCAGAGGTCGCGATGGACAGTTTTCAAACTCTCAAGTCATTCCAAGACGCAACGCGGTCGCGTTTATAAATAGGAAAAGGATTGGAGGCAACCTTATAATTACGAGTCCCTGCATCCACAAAGGAGACGACTTGCCGAGAGCACCCTATCAGCCAGACTGGTTAAGTTAGACAAATTGAAACTTTGAACACATAACTCAGCCGAAACAACCGCCACATCGACAAACTAGCATACATTTAGAGGTAAACATGAACTGACGTTGGTTTATCCAAAATAAAACCAGCGATATTTTAGGTTAAGTATAACTGCGTGATGAAATATCCACTGACCACTGTCCATTTGTTTGGATGGAAGGAAAAACAAAACTGGAGGTGTGCATTCAGGACAGACAGTAGCCTAGCGTGATTAACTCCGCAACGTAACATATTTCACTGTATCAGCCAACCGTGACATTTCAACCTTACCTTTGAACACTTGTCCCCTGACCGAGACCAGCAAACTGACAGCAGTGAAAAAACAAGTCAGAACTTTATCCATCTCCGTAGCGTCGCGGAGGTTCGCCCCAAACGCGGGGGTTACACGAGCAACTCTTCACAGGTGTCTCCGTCCGTGTGCTAGGTTTCGTCTTCCTGGTGTTTAACGGTGACCTGGTGTTTAACGTTAACCGTTATCTCTCTGCTGCCCCGGAGTACCTGTGACCGACTACTTACGACTCTACTCCGACTTCAAGATTTCCAGGAGGAGCCTTAAGTCTTTAGTCAAGCAGAGGGAGGTCGCTTTCCTCTCCGACAGAGGGTGTCTGCGAGCTCTCTGAGCAGTAAGTGCGCTCGCTCTCTGTCTCTCGCTCGCTCGCTCTCTGTCTGAGAATGTGGGCTCGCGCAGCGCTGTATCTGAATGCACAGCTGTGAGCTCAGTCTGAGCGCGGGTATTTGCTTGACTGCAGGCGGGAATTCACCAAAGCCGTTGGGACTACTAGGCTGGTGATTTCGTGGAGAAAACCTATGTCTAGATAATTGGCATTCTGTTGAAAAACAAGCTTCAACATTCTGATACAAATATTAAAAAAAGACCCTGATTTTAAATATCAGGGGCCGGTTGCACAAAGCACCTTAAGTTTTGTTCCTTAAGTATCAACCTTAAGGCTTAATTTCTCCTTAGGTAAGGAATTTATTTAAGGGCGTTGCACAAAACTTCTTAAATGGTATCCTTAGGAAAGGAACTCCGTTAAGTGATTTACTGCATTGAAAGCGGTTTTCTGGCACGAAAATTCTACAGTTTCCACGGAGATTGTTTGTTTGCTAATTTGCGCTTGCTTTTCTGAGGGTGAAATGCGGGACTGTCCAAAATAATATCAAGCTGTGTGCATTTGTCTATGAAATGGGATAGCGAATAACACATTACAAGTCTGAGTGTAACTAGTGTAACTAACTTTGACCAGTTTGACAGGTGACGGCCAAACACGGCGCACCTTAGAGCAGTGACATTATACTTTCACGAAGTTAACGATGTATCTACCTACCTATCAATAGCTAACGTTAGCAATAAATAGCCTACGTTCAGCCAAGTGTCTCTGGTTCAGCACACTTGTTGTAACTAGCTTGCTAGTAAGTTATGCTATTAGCCAGCAATTAATCCACCAAACAATAGCCTAATGATCTTATAATCTTACCGTAATAATTTTCGGTGACATTTATCCATTCATCAAGTGAATCCTGATATAGACATGAACTGAACAATACGAGCTAGCTAGTTAGATATTATCCTGCGCTGTGTGTGCGCTATGATTTTTGCTGTCATCTGCAGCAAAATAAACATTTTTTTTGTTACAGTAGGCTACGTGTTGTTGACTGGGGCACCGAACCAAAGCTCATCGTAAGCTTCAATTAGGGCGAATTGAGTAGCCTATGTTATCATAGGCCTAAATAAACTAGGCTACATAACGAATTCTGGTCGGCCTATTTGATAGAAGAGTAATGATATTAGCGAAAGTTTTATTTTCAATTGCCAAAAGTGGTTAATTAACTTAAATTATCAGCATTGACTCTGATAATAATATGCTTAAGGTAGGGTCAGAGGTCCCTTAGGTTTTTCCCCTTACTTAGGCTGCTAAGGTCGTTTGTGCAACGGTTTAAGGGATTTCTTATAAGATAAGTAGAAAACCTTAAATACTTAAGGGAAAATGTTAAGGAAAATACTTAAGGGTGTTTGTGCAACCGATCTTATCTTAAGGGGGCCTTAAGTCAAATTTTAAGGGAAAACCTTAACTTAAGGTGCTTTGTGCAACCGGCCCCAGTTCTTTATGAGATATTACCAAGCTGAGGTAGGCTATGTTTGGATGGGGCTCTAACCTGTGAATTAAAATGATCCCATCCATTGCTAGCTGCTACGGAATGATGCTCTCTACTCTACTCCTTCTCAAGTATCCTATCCAACAAAAATATTATGAGAATAGGCCCTAGTTTACCACAGCGATTCTCCTAGTGCCGCTGATGGGGTGCCACTTCTGTTCCGCTTTTGGGTCCCCATCACCTTAGATTAACGTGTTGTGAATATTAACTTAAAAAGATTATTGTAAATGAAGAAAGAAGTATAACTGAATAGCCTACATTTTAAAAAGTGTTTGGCCTACCACAACTGGAAAAACGTTTGTTGCCAACCTGTCAGTGGGGTGCTGGAAAACCGGTAGGCAAAACACCAACAGACCACCAGAACTGCTCTAAGTGGGCCAGCAGTGGTCCACCAATTGAATGGACCGCCCTTACTAACTGCTAGTAGGCCTAGTGGTTTAGATTGTGTGTGTGAAAGTAACGATACAACCAATATCAATGAAGATAAACACAAAATAGAAAACAGCTAGACCTGTTAATGGTCTAGGTCTACTGTCTGTATTTATTGACAAAGAACAAAAGGGCGCATGTGACTCTTAACCTTACATAGACTATTTGGCCAACGCTGAGGGGTGTGTGTAGCCAATGTAAACTAACCTCAGATCCAGAGCCACTGCAACAACTGCAACAACCATCAAATCTTCACATCATGAGAGGCAGGCAATCAACACATCCAGGGAAACTGAAGGAAATGAGATAATAGTTTAAATGAATCCAGTCCTATAACTCTACGTTGTCATTCTATAGACTAGATTCCACTGTATCCCACGTGTTTGGTTCACCCAGCACACAATTGGTGTGATGCCATATTTCACTGACAGGAAAGCGACTTTGCAAAATATTGTCTGTGTCTGATATTCCTGTTACCCTTATCTATAAGTTCATTTTCTTGAGTTCATTGGACATTTTGTGACACTTTCGGAAGTGACTGCCTGAATAAACAGTCATGTAAGTAAACCACCGGTGCTTTCTCAAAGTTCTCGATGTCTCGTTTTAAATGTCAGGGCCCTCAGAAGTCTACCAATAAAGTGTGGAGCTACTTTGAGCCTAATAAATGATGTAAAACAGTGATTTATTTGCATGGCTAACCCGATGCCGAGGCATTTCCATTGAAAACCTGTTGCTAGCATCGGCTAACGAGCGGCAGATTTCTGAGTGCAGGGGGCAGGTCGAGATCAGCTCTGAGACAAACGCTCACACTCGGTATCATGTTTCAACACACTTTAAGTCAATATCACACCGGAATTCTCCTTTAAATATACCTCGATCATAGTACCATTTACAGGACTTTCCCTACACGTCAATGGATCAAACTAGGCCTACTAATTTGTTTACTGTCGATCAAAGTCATGACTTTGAGTCTCCTCCGTGGCCGCCCACCCACTCCATCTACACTGTTCCCAGGCAGCTCTCTCACCTTTGACCTCAACACACTGGCCAAAAGAGAGTTTGCAGGGTAAATTATGTGTACAATCCAGGTATCATTTTGACAATTGATTATTGGATGCCAAGTGAATCCTTAAATAAACACATAAATATGCTAAAGTGCTGCTGTTTTAGAAAATGTGCATTCAGACCACGGCGTGTACTGACAGGTGCACTCTCATGGCGGGAGAGTGAGGCAATGTCACACCAGTGTCATAACAGATTGAGTGCTTGGGTGACCGCCCTGGGACAATGTGATGGTGTGTGTGTGTGTGTGTGTGTGTGTGTGAGAGAGAGAGAGTGTGTGTGAGAGTGTGCGTGTGTGTGTGTGTGTGCGCGTTCCGTGTGTGTGTGTGTGTTTATGCTAAGCAGTAGGGGGTTGTTAGCCCAACTCTCCATTTGTCACATACTGTAGCGTAGTGAGTGTGCAGAAGCAGCGTGCTATATTTCAGTGCTGTTGATTCATGTCCCCCCATGCCTGCACTTCCTCTCCCCCATGCCCCCCATGCCTGCACTTCCTCTCCCCCATGCCTGCACTTCCTCTCCCCCATGCCCCCCATGCCTGCACTTCCTCTCCCCCATGCCCCCCATGCCTGCACTTCCTCTCCCCCATGCCTGCACTTCCTCCCCCCCATGCCTGCACTTCCTCCCCCCCATGCCTGCACTTCCTCTCCCTCATGGGCCTGTGAGGGAGCGCAGCGTTTTTACCAGCCGGCTCCACGCAAAAGATATAACTTCCCAGAAACAATAGGACGTGCATACTACTGGCAACCATAAACAAGCCCGCCAGCCCAAGAGACTCATCTGAGGCATCGGGGGCAACAACATGTTTTTTTCTACTGCCTCCATCGCGCTTATAGACTGTATCTGTTCACTCAGCTCTCCAACTCCGTCTCTCTCTTTCTAAGCCTTTCTCTCGTTTAATTAACAATTAACTGCTGATTACTTAGATTGTCTGTCTTTGCATTTCCTTCTACTTGTCTGGATGTACAGTATACCACTCCTCTGTTGAGACTTACATGTAGCAAGCTCTATAGGAATAGTAATTTAGGTAGATAGATAGATAGATAGATATACTTTATTGATCCCTATGGGGAAATTCAAGGTCCCAGTAGCCCTGTATGTCTGTAAAACCTCCCCGCTGCATCCGGTAACATGTGTGCCTTTACAATTACGAACTTGGCATGATGATTCAGGACCCATTCGGCATGTTTGTGGCCTCGCCATAGCAACAGGGCAATAACGCTATATTACTGTATGCTCATCCCGATGCAGTAGTGCAGGGAGCGAGCGCGGCGTTATGAGTGAGCTCGACGGCAGGCTAATTTCACCCCGTAGGCCTGTAACACAGAAGCTCATTAAAGGTGCCGTTGAGCTAATGAGGGGGAAAGCAGGAAATTGAGTGTCTGGGTAAATGAAGAAAACCTGAGGTCTCTGGAGAGCGACCTGGGCGGATCCTGTGCAGAGCTATGAGCACCAGCCAGCCCTTGTGGCATATTAAACTAAATGGGTCCCATCTTATGGGGGTGGGGTGGGGGGGTGGGGAGGGGCGGTATTATACAATAATTTAGAGTCTAAGTAGCATCAGATCCCAGTGGAGTTCAAGCAACTGATGTCTTAAGACACAGATATAATACAGTCTACAAATCTATGCTCTGTCAATTGCACTCTTGTGGAATGTTGAAGTAAACTGAAATATGTTTTATGATTTCATGTGATGAGGTCTTCATAATTGTTGTTTTTCGCTGATGTCTTTTCTGGGGGAATTTGGTTTGCGGTGGTTATGGAGGAGCATTGTGGCAGAAGCAGCAGTGAAAGTGTTGGTTGTAAGCAACTACGGAGCACAAAGACGATTGGCAGAGAGAGACAGAGCGACAGAGCACTGGGGTGATTACCTGAGACCACAGGGAATACAGAGAGATGGGAATGGAATCAGAAGAGAGAGAGAGAGAGAGAGAGAGAGAGAGAGAGAATAGGCCAAGAAAGAGAGAGAGGAGCGTCAGATATTGGAAGATAGATGGGAGAGACAGAGACATAGAATGGAGAGAGAGAGAGAGAGAGAGAGAGAGAGAGAGAATGTGAGACAAAAGCTTTTGGATTCACCTTGTGTACAAACAATGGAGCTTCTCCTCTGGGTAAGCTCGGTGTACATTAACTTGATTGCACACTTGAAAAGGAATCCGTTTAATTAGCTGCCCTCCATATCTGGTGCCTTGAGTGAGTGAGCGTGTGTGTGTGTGTGTGTGTGTGTGTGTGTGTGTGTGTGTGTGTGTGTGTGCGTGTGCGTGTGTGTTCGTATGTGTGCGGATATGTATGTGACTTTCCCAAAAAGGTCTTGGCATCATTACCTGATTGGCTTGGTTGGCTGTGCTGAGTGTCTGTTATCATGTGATCTTAATTCATGCATGGCATTGAACTCTGGGGTGGGACATTTGTGCTGGAAACAAACTCGCACACACACAAATACACGCATACAGAGAGAGAGAGAGAGAGAGAGAGAGAGAGAGAGAGAGAGAGAGAGAGAGACACACACACACACACACACACACACACACACACCCATGGATACCCTCACAGAGTTGAATATGCAGACATTAGTGTGAATGGTGTGTGTGTGTGTGTGTGTGTGTGTGTATATATACTGTATGTGTGTGTGTTTGTGTGTGCGGCTTAGCTGCAAAAGTAGGCTAGGTTTTTGTGTGTATGACACTGTTCTTTATGCCAATGGAGACAGAATCAGGACTCTCTCACAGGTTTCTATAGGAAACACAATGCTAAGCAAAGAAAAACATCTGTCTCTATATGGTGACAACATTCCCAGAGGACCCTGATATGTGACACCAAACTGCAATGACAGCGCACCACCAACAGAGGGCCTCAGTGAGCCTCTACCATAACATGACCCAGTGAATTGCACCTTCGAACTCAACATAAACCTGCATGATCAACTGCAAGATCAGAATTAAAAAGTAAGGCTCAACCAAATCATAAAACTACCTAGTTGCAGCTTTATTATTCACAAAAACTGAAACTGTTCAACTTTGTTGCTGACGTGTTCACATCTCAGAGCAGTCTTGTGCTGTTTGGTGTTCTGAGGCTTGCTAATCAACCCCCAAAGTAGAGCTTTCTGTGTGATTATGAGACTGCGTGAGGCAGTTTAAATGAGGAGACGGTAAGGGCTTAATTAAGCAAAGGGACACGCTGTGTGTCAGAGGGAGACGTCTAAGTGCCGTACTTCCTGACAATGCGCCCCCGTATCCGGCAGCTACAGCGCGTGTGTTAAAGCCTGTGGGCAGACACGGGGGGGACACACCTACAGTACACAGCGCGTCACCGTGTGCTAAAGCCGGGACACGGGGGAAACACACCTAGACACAGCGCGTGTGTTAAAGCCTAGACACGGGGGACACACACCTACAGTACACAGCGCGTGTGTTAAAGCCTAGACACGGGGGACACACACCTACAGTACACAGCGCGTGTGTTAAAGTCGGGACACACACACCTACAGTACACAGCGCGTGTGTTAAAGCCGGGACACACACACCTACAGTACACAGCGTGTGTGTTAAAGCCTGTAGACACGGGGGAAACACAACACTGCAGGAGGTCCGATCAGTTCCACAGGACTGGACAGAGACTGACTGGACTGAACGAAAGACCCCCACAAAAAATCATGTATAAAAAGTGTTTTTCACTGTTCTCTTAGTTATCTGGACCATGTAATCCCTTGTAATATAATTGACATAACTTTGGATGAAAGAAGTGTCTGCTAAATGTAATATAATGTAATGTAATGTAATATAATGTAATGTAATCTGCTATGTTGGAGCATTGAGTTGTGATATATCGGAGCAGTTTTAAGGGATACTCAGCCTCCATTGAAAATGTCAGTAATTGCAGCTGCTGAACATGTTGTGTCCACCAGTCCGTGAGCGTGTGTGTGAGGGCTCCAGTGGATAGTAGGCAGCCTGGCTTGGAGGAGCCTCCCTGGCAAACCGTCCTTGTGCTTGAACCCATCTCAAACTGGTCCCACACCACACAAGCTGTTCCCATCTCTGAGTGCTCCTGGTTGAACTCGTGTTTGGTTCCCAGTGCCACGATACATGCTGTACTCGGTCAATGTGACATGGGGTGCCTCTCATTCGTCTTTTTATACATCCTCCCTTCCTTCCTCGGTCCTCGTTCCCACTGATCTAGATAAAGAATGATGGGGCGGCAACAATGGGATAGTCTATTCGGCTAGTTATAAATCAGTGGGAATGAGCCTGGAGGACTGAGCATCGAGGAGAGAGCTTGAGAATGGGCCATGGAGTATCAGTGCCATGACAGCTGTATCATGCCATAAGAAAATGGCAGTGAATGTAGCCCTGATTGGAGCGTACTCATGCCGCTATCAAGCCAAATCTGTGTGCGAGACAGATGTTATCTGGGTAATGGCAGGCGCGCTGCAGGATTTAAGCCCTGAATATAGAGGCTGATGGTATCGCCTTGCCTGGTGAGCTGCCTCTGCGCACCACTAATTAGTTATGTGCGGATATGCTAGAACTGGAGTTATGTGCGGATATGCTAGAACTGGAGTTATGTGCGGATATGCTAGAACTGATGTTATGTGTGGATATGCTAGAACTGACGTTATGTGCGGATATGCTAGAACTGACGTTATGTGCGGATATGCTAGAACTGGAGTTATGTGCGTACAGTATATTCTAGAACTGACGTCATTTTCGCTGAGATTCACAAAATAAAATGAGTTGAGGGCAGTAGGGTGGTGCAGGGGTTGGGGGCAGTAGAGTGGTGCAGGTGGTGGTGGAGAGGGCAGTAGGGTGGTGCAGGGGTTGGTGGAGAGGGCAGTAGGGTGGTGCAGGGGTTGGTGGAGAGGGCAGTAGAGTGGTGCAGGGGTTGGTGGAGAGGGCAGTAGGGTGGTGCAGGGGTTGGTGGAGAGGGCAGTAGAGTGGTGCAGGGGTTGGTGGAGAGGGCAGTAGAGTGGTGCAGGGGTTGGGGGCAGTAGGGTGGTGCAGGGGTTGGTGGAGAGGGCAGTAGAGTGGTGCAGGGGTTGGTGGAGAGGGCAGTAGGGTGGTGCAGGGGTTGGTGGAGAGGGCAGTAGGGTGGTGCAGGGGTTGGTGGAGAGGGCAGTAGAGTGGTGCAGGGGTTGGGGGCAGTAGAGTGGTGCAGGTGGTGGTTGTGAGTTGAGGGGTTGGGCTGGTGTAGGGGTTGGGGGCAGTAGAGTGGTGCAGGTGGTGGTTGTGAGTTGAGGGGTTGGGCTGGTGTAGGGGTTGGGGGCAGTAGAGTGGTGCAGGTGGTGGTTGTGAGTTGAGGGGTTGGGCTGGTGTAGGGGTTGGGGCAGTAGAGTGGTGCAGGTGGTGGTTGTGAGTTGAGGGTTGGGCTGGTGTAGGGGTTGGGGGCAGTAGAGTGGTGCAGGTGGTGGTTGTGAGTTGAGGGGTTGGGCTGGTGTAGGGGTTGGGGGCTTTGCGATGCTAAGCCTCCGAGCCCATAGTTTCCACATGCGTGCTCTCCAGTGATCCCTGTGCTCCATGCGGCTGGACATGGGGGGGGGGGGGGGGGGGGGGGGGGGGGGGGAGTGTGTGTGGGGGGGGGAGTGGAGTGAGGGGGGGTTGTCTATGGAGTTGTGCAACTGCACTACACAATTGAACACGCATACAGTACATACTATACATAGATGAACAGAGTTTAATGAAAGAATAAAAACATCCTCAGGCACTCACACAATTACACACAGATGCAGCAATGCACACACAGTGTCGTACACACACTCGTAAACACACACAGTGTAGTACACACACTCGTTAAACACATAAACTTGTGTGTGCACATACTGTATATATGCATACATACTAAACACCCACTCTTATATCTAAACTTGGGTCCATGTAGAACACACACACACAAAAATACACATGTGAATATATCCAATAACACTCAGTACATGTGCGCACATGCACACACACACACACACACACACACACACACACACACACACACATTCTTCCCACTCACTGTTTCTTTCACAGAGGTGGTGGACAAGGTCAAGAGGAAAAGTGCCTGTTACAGTAGAGTCCAGAGAAGCTAAGCTTCAAGCTTACGAGCGACTGAAATAGAGATGCTGTGTGTGTGTGTGTGTGTGTGTGTGTGTGTGTGTGTGCGAGCATGTGTCTGTCTGTCTCTGTGTGTGTGTGTGTGTGTGTGTGTGTGTGTGTGTGTGTGTATGTGTGTGTGTATGTGTGTGTGTGTGTGTGTGTGTGTGTGTGTGTGTGTGTGTGCGAGCATGTGTCTGTCTGTCTCTGTGTGTGTGTGTGTGTGTCTGTCTGTCTGTCTGTCTGTGTGTGTGTGTCTGTGTGTCTGTGTGTCTGTGTGTCTGTATCTCTCTCGCTCTCTGTATATGTGTGTGTATGTGTGTGTCTGTATCTCTCTCTCTCTCTCTCTGTGTGTGTGTGTGTGTGTGTGTCTCTCTCTCTCTCTCTCTCTCTCTCTCTCTATGTGTGTGTGTGTGTGTGTGGCTGCATGTCCTGTGCTTTTGCGTGTTCCCTGTTCCAGTGCTCCTGTGAGACTGTGAGACTGCTGTGCAGTCCAGAGCACACACACACACACACACACACACGCTGTGCAGTCCAGAGCACACACACACACACACACACACACACACACACACACACACACACACACACACACACTGTGCAGTCCAGAGCGTTGACCTGCTGCACTCTGAGCTCCACGGCTCCTCTCTGCCCTGGACGCCGCGGCGATGAGCTCAGCCAGGCACACAGGCGGACGCCTCGCCGGTCAGGGCTTGACCAGCAGAGAATCGGCACATTGTCCGATAATTACAGTCTTTGCAGTTATATCCAGACCCGCTCCTTTGAACGCAGCCCGAGTTCATCTTCTTCCGTCTGTCCAGCCCCATCACGATGATCACTGTCTGAACTTTACGTTTGGGAAAGAATGATAAGTCCGCACACCAGACAGGCTCTTTAGCGGGGGGGGCGGGGGGGGGGGGGGGGGGGTTTATGGTATATCATCACGTAACTGTACATGTTGCCACAGCACATGGAAACCTGTCTCTTCTTGTCTCCTTAGCGTTCTTGCTTAGTGGTTTTC
>NC_084995.1:43851748-43864248 GCF_963854185.1 Sardina pilchardus | reverse complement strand
TAACGTCCAGTAGTCAGTTAGATGATATATTCAAGGGTAACGTCCAGTAGTTCTGTAGTCAGTAGTACTGTAAGATGACAGATTCTAACACGTGTTGTAAGGGTGCATGTTGTTATGTGTTAAGCTCAGTGGAAAGAGCCATATTAATGTGTAAATAGCTCTTAATTGTATAACCAGAGTTAACCAGGGACATAACACATACATTGGAGATGAGTGGAGTGGAAACTCTTGAGTGTGTATGTGTGTGTGTGTGCGCGTGTGTGTGTAGGTGTGTACTGTAGTTGACTGTAGGTGTGTAGTTGTGTAGCATGTGAGAAAGTAAGTGTACATCTGTTAGAGACTATGGACATGCATGAGTGTGTGTGTGTGTGTGTGTGTGTGTGTGAAGACTTAAAATGTCTGGCCTTTAAAATGGCAGCAGGCATGGTGCTATAAAAACATTGAATCATGTCTGGAAAAAGCAACAGCTCTGTGGGGCATTAGCAGGGGCTTTCACTGGCCACTGAGACCACTGCCCACTGCCGACCCAGAGCCTGCTCCACACACACACACACACTCACACACACACACACACACACACACACACACACGACATTCACTGGCCACTGAGACCACTGCCGACCCAGAGCCTGCTCCGCACACACACACACACACACACACACACACACACACACACACACACACACACACACACACACACACACACACACACACACACACGACATTCACTGAGCCCGATGCCCACCCAGAGCCTGCTCCGCACACACACACACACACACACACACACACACACACACACATGACATCATTGCAAAACAGCTGATTGGGGACCAGTACTAAGGCCTCAAGGCGGAGCGACATGGGATATGGGTGGATATGGGCACACACAGCAAGCTACAAGCTTGTAGCCTGTTCCAGAGCCACTTCAGGTCTATTCCTGAATCTTTGAGAGGGACACGTTCAGGTTTTGCAAACTTAAAATGACAAATGTTGAGCACTTGGGACGTTACATGAAATTACTAGTGAATAAGTGCATCTGAACTTGTTATCCAGACATGAGACCTAAATAGTGAGCTTGTTTCACTAAATAGTGCTTCTTTGAAATAGTGGGCTTGTTTCACTAAATGTTAAAACAAGAGCACAATTTGCTAAAATGAGTGCACTCTTCACCACTACAATAAGCACACGATGTTCTTGATATACTGTACAACTAAATATCTCAGTGAAACCTCCATTAAAGTTGGGGTAGAAAATCCTGGAAAACGATTCCAGCAAAGCTGAATTTTGAAAATACACAGGTCAAAAGTCCCAACCCCTTTCTTCAGACTTCCAACGAAGTCACGCCTCCAGAGTACAGGAAGGTGCAATGCTTGTTCACGAGCGGGAGGGAGGAGCAGATTGCAGTTTGGTAGATGCATCAGAATCCAATCATCGTTAACGGTTCGTTCAGTATGATTGGATAGTGTTTTTCCTGGATTGTTCGTTCTAGAAGCCACTAAAACTTTACATTTTTGTGTCAAAACTTTTAAAAACGTTTTACCGTTTCAGGTGGTGTTTTTCTGAAAACTCTGACCAAAGTGGAGATTTGGGAAACTTAAGTTTTTGTGTTTGTATGTGTACAGGAGAAAATAGAGTTGTTGGATTGTGACACCAATATCCCCATCTGTTCGATTGATGTGTCCTTTATTTAGTGATGTGTCCTTGAATTTCAACGGCTGTTTTGAGTATCCGTGTGGATGGAATTATTTTGCAATAGTGAGGAAAACTTTTTTTAAAATACCTGAGTATGTGTAGACATGGCTGATTCATTGTCTTCCCATTGAAATTATATTATGGGGTTTCAAAGTTCAAATGATACTATTTCAAACTAAGTAAGCTGGTTCACTGTCTTCTAATTTACATCATATTGTGGAGTGTAACAGTTTGAATTCAGGCATTCTTTTCCTCCATTACTCCATTAGTAAATCATTTAATTAATCCCCAATATATACAGTATACACAGGACAACTCTCTGTTGAGATCAAACGACGCTGTGAGCAGATGGTTAGAAGGAGCACAGGATCTCTCCTCTCTCCGCGGCGTCTCTGTCCTGTTCCCCGGCCCTATTCACACCCACTGAACGGAACACGCGGGTGGGAGAGTGTTTATGTGCGAGGTGACTCGGTAGCGCGCTCAGTCACAAGCTCCCCTGGGGTGTGTGACCCAGGCCAGTCATGAGTTAGATGGAGACGGGGGAGAGGGGGAGAGAGGGAGAGAGGGAAGAGAGACAGAATGTGGGAGAAGGGGAAGGGGGGAAAGAGAGGGAAGGGGGGAAGAGAAAGTGGGAGAGAGGGAAGGGGGGAAGAGAGAGAGAGTGCGAGAGAGAGAAGGGGGGAAGAGAGAGAGAGAGAGAAAGTGGGAGGGAGGGAAGGGGAAGAGAGAGAGAGAGAAAGTGGGAGGGAGGGAAGGGGGGAGTGGGAGAGAAAAAGGCAGGGGAGGGAAGGAGGGAAGAGAAAGACAGAGAAAGTGGAGAAGGAAGGAGGGAAAAGAGAGAGAGGGAAGAAATGTACTGAGAGGATGTGCTGAGAGAACAGGGTGGGGGGGGGAGAGAGATTGCGTAAGAGGGAAGGAGCAAAGCAAAGGACTAGGGGTGGCATGGGGGGGGGTAAGTCTGATGACAGCATTCTGTTTTTGAGCTTGCCCATGTAAGCTAACATTTCAGAGGTCTCCTTGTGAAGGAAACATGCACACACATACAGTACAGTATGAATGAATCACACACACACACACATACTATACACATACACATGCTCAGTATGCACATATGAATGAATATAGGCATAGCTTGTTTTGTAAAAGACACTTTGGATAGAATTTGCTGCAAAATGAAAAATATCACACCAATTTGGGAGTTGCGACCTCTAACTCCACCATCACCACCGAACATCCGCCACTGCAGGTTCCAGACTGATGGGGGACATACTCTCAAAGGTCAACATCCACATGAGAACCCTTTCAGCCTGAAGACTCACTCAATCCATTCATATCTGAGGATAGCAAAACACACTCTCTTTACAGACATCCAACCCAAGTGTTTGGGTGAGAATGTGCACTTGAGTGAGTGTGTGTGTGTGTGTGTGTGTGTGTGTGTGTGTGTGTGTGTGTGTGTGTGTGTGTGTGTGTGTGTGTGTGTCTTGACTGAATCGACAAGAGAACGTGTGAAACAAAGCTAACATCAGCAGAACAGTATCTATCTCCCATCCCGCAGGCCACACACACACACACACACACACACACACACAGAGAGAGAGCTCAGTCAATATTAACAATCCCTCAGCTCTCCCTATTCGCCGCCTCTGTGCTGTGTACACCAGCGCTGCGTCTCCCGGCCCGAGCACTGTTGAGTGTGTGTGTGTGTGTGTGTGTGTGTGTGTAGGTGTAGCACTGTTTGCTGATCACGCTCACATATCCCCTCCGCACTGCACTTCCTCCTGCCTGGTACGTCTGGGAAATCTGACGCTGATATCAGGTGCACCGGCGCAAACAAGAATCCATGACCAGAGTGTGCTAGTGGCGAACACATCCATATAAGACCAGCATTTACTGAAGATGATGTTTATATCAACAGGTTGCTTTAAAGCAACACTACACATCCATAAGACCAGCATTTACTGAGGATGAGGTTTATATCAACAGGTTGCTTTAAAGCAACACTACACATCCATATAAGACCAGCATTTACTGAGGATGATGTTTATATCAACAGGTTGCTTTAAAGCAACACTACACATCCATAAGACCAGCATTTACTGAGGATGAGGTTTATATCAACAGGTTGCTTTAAAGCAACACTACACATCCATATAAGACCAGCATTTACTGAGGAGGAGGTTTATATCAACAGGTTGCTTTAAAGCAACACTACACATCCATAAGACCAGCATTTACTGAGGATGAGGTTTATATCAACAGGTTGCTTTAAAGCAACACTACACATCCATATAAGACCAGCATTTACTGAGGATGAGGTTTATATCAACAGGTTGCTTTAAAGCAACACTACACATCCATATAAGACCAGCATTTACTGAAGATGATGTTTATATCAACAGGTTGCTTTAAAGCAACACTACACATCCATAAGACCAGCATTTACTGAGGATGAGGTTTATATCAACAGGTTGCTTTAAAGCAACACTACACATCCATATAAGACCAGCATTTACTGAGGAGGAGGTTTATATCAACAGGTTGCTTTAAAGCAACACTACACATCCATAAGACCAGCATTTACTGAGGATGAGGTTTATATCAACAGGTTGCTTTAAAGCAACACTACACATCCATATAAGACCAGCATTTACTGAGGATGAGGTTTATATCAACAGGTTGCTTTAAAGCAACACTACACATCCATATAAGACCAGCATTTACTGAAGATGATGTTTATATCAACAGGTTGCTTTAAAGCAACACTACACATCCATAAGACCAGCATTTACTGAGGATGAGGTTTATATCAACAGGTTGCTTTAAAGCAACACTACACATCCATATAAGACCAGCATTTACTGAAGATGAGGTTTATATCAACAGGTTGCTTTAAAGCAACACTACATATCCATAAGACCAGCATTTACTGAGGAGGAGGTTTATATCAACAGGTTGCTTTAAAGCAACACTACACATCCATAAGACCAGCATTTACTGAAGATGAGGTTTATATCAACAGGTTGCTTTAAAGCAACACTACACATCCATATAAGACCAGCATTTACTGAGGATGAGGTTTATATCAACAGGTTGCTTTAAAGCAACACTACACATCCATATAAGACCAGCATTTACTGAGGATGAGGTTTATATCAACAGGTTGCTTTAAAGCAACACTACCGAGTTTTTTGTTCCTTAAAATAATTTGTTTCGAAAATCATTTCAGTGGTTTATCAGCTCGTAACAAGGTGAACGGCACTTCTGCATTCGCTTCGCGGCCCTCTATAACTGCTCTATGTACAGTAAATTTACCAGATCGGGTAACGGCTCTATAGTTGGATGGAATGAGACATAAGGAACTTCACATTTGACTTGCGTTGATGACGCAATATCTACCTTGTCTGTGGACATCGTTATTTGCTGGATAAACAAATAGCATGTGAGCGACAGAGGAAAAGTGCTTTAGTGTTGCTTTAATCAACCAGCAGAGCCCATAACAGGTCTTTAATAGGAATTTACTTTTGCATTCCATGCTAATAGCCTGGCTAGCGCCTACCACTTCTCAAATTAGACGTGGTCTGGCAACCAGAAGTTCATTTTCTCATATTTGAAAAAATGCCCAGATCTGTTCATTGGGCGCCGCGGATGTCTATCAAATGCGCATAGCTCATCCAACACGGTCTCACACCACGCTCGTCGAACGAGGACGCATGCCAAGCCCCCTGGCGTTAATATCGGAAGCCGAAGGTGCCCCCGCACGTTCACATGCAACGTGAAGGGCTGCCATTGACATCAGTGTAAATCCTTTGGCGTTGAATGTAGACGCAAGAAGGCAACGGAAACTTCTCGGATGTTCTGTGATTGGTCACCAACATCAGGCGAAAATTTGGGTGTTAGTGTCCAGACTGCCTTAGCAGCGTGAATGAAATCACGGCGCAAGGCAGGATGGGAACACCCAGGCCATGCTACTACTGTATTTTTATGAATGACACGTCAAGTGCTTTGCTATAAAGTGATGGGGCGCACTATGGGACGCATCATAGTGCAAGTGCAGAAGCTGTTCCTACTTATGTGCACTCAAGGCCGAGTGTTTGTGATTATCATCAATCAGTTTGTGATTGTCAGAATGCGTATTGATCCCAATTTCTTGATATAGAATAACAGCAGCAAGTTTGTTTCTCCTGAAATGAAACCATCAAATCAAGCCTATAACGAGTGTTAATTTGGTCACCAGGTTCATGTACAAAGCCTGCGTTTGTGCAAAAATATGGCGGTGAACCATGGTGTGTTGAAGCGTACTAGTTTGAGTAGCCTACAACCCATTCTGTTTAAATGTGTTTAACTGGTAAGCCTCTAGCAATGCTAAAGATGCATTAAATTCAATGCTAAACACCTTGCTGGAGCACCCAGTGATCCTTTATTTTACTTTTCGAAAAGGCCGGGCGTTTGTTCACTTTCGTTTTGAGAATTAGGCGCCAGCAATGCTGATTGGCCACAAAGAATGCTTACCGCAAGCTAAACGTTGATTGGCCAGAATTCCCACAGATCCCGCCCAAAGACCTGAGGTGATTCGTTGAACTACACACGTGACTTTGGTTGTGTCCAGAAGTCAAGCGTGCACGCTGGGTAGTACCTTCTTCCCAGTAGCGTATTAGTTAGCTTGCTCCTCAGTGTGCGTCCCTACCTACATTTGGACAGCACTAACTAGTTGGCGTCACCTGACTCGGGGAGGGGTGTGTGTTGACGATTTGCATGACGTGTGGAGCTTGACCTGCGCTGCGCAATGGATTATGAGATATCTGAGGCCAAAAAAGAAGCATCGATGCACGCTTGGAAATCACGCCAAACGAAGTACCCAGTAGTGAGAGCGCTTGACTTTCGGACAGTCTATTCTGACGTAACTTCCGGAAAATGCACACTGCCCAGCGTGCACGCTTGACTTCTGGACACAGCCCCTAACACCTAATATCCCAGTTGACGAGGTGCAAATGTGAGAGCAGAAAATACATCTTGAGACTCGTAGCTGCAGATTCAAGCAGTTGTGTTACGTGAGTTGTGTGCATGTAAAAAAAAAGAGAATAGTCCACAGTTTCCCCCTTTTAAACGTAGGCCTACAGAAACTTTTCATTTGTGAAGTGTAGCATGGAATTTGCAATAAGAAATCTGTGAACTTGAAAACAATAGTAGAGTAAAAAGGGTTCACCGAAGCAACTCAGAAATGAAGATTTTAAATTTTTATTTAAGGTGCAAACATCGTAAGAGACTAACGTTTCGACGTTTTGTTACGTCTTCATCAGAGTTGGCACCTTAAATAAAAATTTTAAATCTTCACTTCTGAGTTGCTCCGGTGAACCTTTTTGCTCTACTAATGTTGTCCTCTCCCGTTGACGCACCAGAGTGAACTCAGGAGCGTGGAGGACTTTTTGTTTTTTCTACGCAGAAGAAAACAAATAAGTGACTTCAAATTCCATGTCACAAGTGCACAACTCATTTTAAGAGCACACAAGACTTTTGCACCTGATTTACTGTGGTGAAGGTAGCAAAACCATGGGAGAAGGGAACTTTTTGTCTGTGAAGTGTAGCATGATATTTGTGTACCTGTAATTAGAAATCTGTGAACTTGTAACCTCTGTGTTGTATTTGCAAGGCAGGGGGAAAAAATCAGCGACTTCAAATTCTATGACACAAGTGCACAACTCATGTTCACGAGTACACAAGACTTTTGCACCTGATTTACCTTCATAGTATGTGGTGTTGATCTACTGTGGGCCCTATCTGGGCCAGCAGCCTTGTCCTTATTGCTGGAAACCACCATTCTTAACATCTATTATTGCTAACCTAACCCAACCACTTGGTGTATAACCTGCCATGCGCACACACACACACACACACACACACACACACACACACACACACACACACACACACACACTCACAGACACACACACACACACACACACACACACACACACACACACACACACACACACACACACACTCACACTCACACGCGCACACACACACACACACACACACACACACACACACACACACACACACACACACACACACACACACACACACACACACATACACACACACACACACACACACACACACACACACACACACACACACTCACACACTAGAGTGCTTTGGATGAAGTTATTAGCTCTGAACTCCACTTCCTGATGTTTGTCAACCGCACCTGCCTATCCCAGAGTGCTTTGCCCTCGGCTGCTCTGGGTTGGTGGTGCTCAGGGATGCCAGGCAACAGCAGGCAGGGAGTGTGGTGGGGAGAAGTGTGTGTGTGTGTGTGTGTGTGTGAGGGGGAGTTGGGGGGGTAGTTGGGGGGTAGTTGGCAGCTGGGGCCGCAACCACGGTAACAGAGACGGATCCGCTCTGGGCTGAACTGGAGCAGGATGATTAATGTAGTTTAATGTGTGTGTGTGTGTGTGTGTGTGTGTGTGTGTGTGTGTGTGTGTGTGTGTGTGTGTGTGTGTGTGTGTGTGTAGTAAGGCGCCCAGGGGAGACCCCTATCCAGGTTACCACCCCGCGTAACAGACGCAATCTGCACTCATATGGAGACTGGAGAACAGGAGGGATGAGAGAGATGGAGAGAGAAAAAGAGAGATGGTCATGGGGAAGGAAATGTGTTTGTGTGTGTGTGTGTGTGGGGGGGGTGTAGTCATGGAGAGATATTGACGGAAAGAGGGAGTGAGAGATACAGTATGTGATGAGGAGGAGGAGTGAGTAAGAGGGTGAGTAAGAGAGAGAGAGAAGCAGACAGATACAGAGACAGAAAAAGAGAGAGAGAGGCAGACAGATACAGAGACAGAAAAAGAGAGAGAGAGGCAGACAGATACAGAGACAGAAAGAGAGAGAGAGAAGCAGACAGATACAGAGACAGAAAAGGAGAGAGAGAGGCAGACAGATACAGAGACAGAAAGAGAGAGAGAGAGGCAGACAGATACAGAGACAGAAAAGAGAGGGGGAGAGGAGGATGGAGGTAGAGAGCAGGTGAGGGAGAGAGAGAGAGAAGCAGACAGATACAGAGACAGAAAAGGAGAGAGAGAGAGGCAGACAAATACAGAGACAGAAAAAGAGAGTGGGAGAGGAGGATGGAGGTAGAGAGCAGGTGAGGGAGGGTGGGAGAAGGAGAGAGAGATACAGAAAGATAGAATAAGAGAGAGTGATGGCCATTCTGGTACAGAACAAAAGAGCAGATAGGCTGGCTCAATAGAGAGGAGCGGTGGTGAGGTGTGTGTGTGTGTGTGTGTGTGTGTGTGTGTGTGTGTGTGTGTGTGTGTGTGTGTGTGTGTGTGTGTGTGTGTGTGTTGGTAGGCTGCACTGGCTCAATAGAGAGGAGCGGTGGTGAGGTGTGTGTGAGGTGTGTGTGTGTGTGTGTGTGTGTGTGTGTGTGTTGGTAGGCTGTACTGGCTCAATAGGGAGGAGCGGTGGTGAGGTGTGTGTGTGTGTGTGTGTGTGTGTGTGTGTGTGTGTGTGTGTGTGTGTGTTGGTAGGCTGTACTGGCTCAATAGAGAGGAGCGGTGGTGAGGTGTGTGTGAGGTGTGTGTGTGTGTGTGTGTGTGTGTGTGTGTGTGTGTGTGTGTGTGTGTGTGTTGGTAGGCTGCACTGGCTCAATAGAGAGGAGCGGTGGTGAGGTGTGTGTGTGTGTGTGTGTGTGTGTGTGTTGGTAGGCTGCACTGGCTCAATAGAGAGGAGCGGTGGTGAGGTGTGTGTGTGAGGTGTGTGTGTGTGTGTGTGTGTGTGTGTGTGTGTGTGTGTTGGTAGGCTGTATTGGCTCAATAGAGAGGAGCGGTGGTGAGGTGTGTGTGAGGTGTGTGTGTGTGTGTGTGTGTGTGTGTGTGTGTGTGTGTGTGTGTGTGTGTGTGTGTTGGTAGGCTGCACTGGCTCAATAGAGAGGAGACGCCCAGCCCAGCGTCCGTCAGAGGAACCAGAACAACAGCGCTGCTCACTGGGCCGCCGTGCTGTATGAGGGGCCGTTTAGGACATTATTCAGAATTACCTCTTACGCACCATACTGAAACCTCTCGCGCACTATACTGAAACCTCTCGCACACTATACTGAAACCTCTCACGCACTATACTGAAACCTCTCACATACCATATTGAAACCTCTCACACACCATACTGAAACCTCTCACACGCACAAGTGAAATGCTCTCATATACACATCTGAAACGCTTTCATACACACATGTGAAACCTCTCATACACTATACTGAAACCTCTCACACACCATACTGAAACCTCTCGCACACTATACTGAAACCTCTCACGCACTATACTGAAACCTCTCACATACCATACTGAAACCTCTCACACACCATACTGAAACCTCTCACACACCATACTGAAACCTCTCACACGCACAAGTGAAATGCTCTCATATACACACCTGAAACGCTTTCATACACACATGTGAAACCTCTCATACACTATACTGAAACCTCTCACGCACTATACTGAAACCTCTCACGCACTATACTGAAACCTCTCACACACTATACTGAAACCTCTCACACACTATACTGAAACCTCTCACACACTATACTGAAACCTCTCACACACTAAACTGAAACTTCTCACTCTCATATACATACCTGAAACGCTTTCATACACACATGTGAAACCTCTCATACACTATACTGAAACCTCTCACACACTATACTGAAACCTCTCACACACCATACTGAAACCTCTCACACGCACAAGCGAAACGCTCTCATATACACACCTGAAACGCTTTCATACACACATGTGAAACCTCTCATACACTATACTGAAACCTCTCACGCACTATACTGAAACCTCTCACGCACTATACTGAAACCTCTCACACACTATACTGAAACCTCTCACACACTATACTGAAACCTCTCACACACCATACTGAAACCTCTCACACGCACAAGTGAAACGCTCTCATATACACAACTGAAACGCTTTCATACACACATGTGAAACCTCTCATACATTATACTGAAAACCTCTTATACACACTAGTGAACTGCTTTCATATGTGTATGTGTGAGTGTTTCAGTTGTTTGTATGAGAGCATTTCAGTAGAGTGTGTGAGTGGATTTCATATGTGTGTGTGTGAGAGCATTTCAGTAGTGTGTGTGAGAGGATTTCATATGTGTGTGTGAGAGCATTTCACTTAAACAGGAAGGTGTTTTCGTTAAACAGGAAGAGCGTCATTGGGTGCATCCAATAGATGACTCCGGCACTGGATTTGTCTATGTTGATGAGTCGGCGCTAACGTTTAACGTGATACGCGGGCTCAGGGGCGTGCAGAGACCTTTGAAGGGGCAGGGGCTCAAATTTTAAAAAAGGGCACATGGAACAAAATTTTCAAAAAACTGCATTCTTTTCCTGTCTTTAGTGGGCATCTTTGCACTGCAGAATATAATATAATGTTTTATAGAACATAATGCATACGAAATCTAGAAAAGATACACACAATTTGAATGGTGTAAAAACTGGAACTTAAGTTTTACATTCCCTAGCCTATAAAGCTTTAATTAATACTTGCGTTGATTTGATTTTGATTTATAGATAATAAAAATTCAAAAAGCATACAAATTCTTACATTTTGACTGTATCTCATCACAGCAAGCTGACAGCTCGACGTGACTTTCATGTTTGTGTAGGCCTGACTGCCCTGAAAATGGCAATTTAAGAATGCATGTAGTCGGACTTTGGAGCTGAGCAATTTACAGAAATAGGTGGTGTGTGCCTTACAGAAATAAATGGCAATTTCTATTTAGTGATGAAAAATTGTGTTTTGACACTTTCTGTGCTCCATATTTGTGTCACGAGCTGATCTGACCTGACTTGTTTGCGTGGTAGCACACATGACGGGCACACATGATGATTCTCTATAATAACTTTTTACTACATTGCAATGAACAAAGTAAAGGCAAAAAAGTGTTTATTTGTCAAACAAATTTGGATGCAATATGAGTCTCGGTCACCCGCGGTTATGGGTCAAGAAAAAATATTTGTAATGATATTCGGGTCATGTTTGGTCGGGTCGGTTAAATTAAATATGCCGTTAATTGTTTGTCATTTATATCGTAGGCCTACACGTAATTTTCTTAAGAAAAGACAGACATCATTTGCAGCATCCCCGATAAAACGCGATTCTATCCCTCACAGTTTGTGACGAACATGTAGAAATGCTGGGAGTCAATTGACGTTGAAAGCGGGGTACATGCACCAAGCCAGTTGTTGTTTCTGCGTAGACAGACCCTCTGCTACACTTGACATGCAGTTATGTTCTGTTCTCAGAGCATATGCTTTCTCTATGATCTGCAGCTTTTCTCGAACTGCAGCTGGCCTCGTCGACAGAAAATTAGGCTACTGAGCAGCGAAGTTTCTGATGCGATGCGTGCTTCCCAAGTCTGATCATTTGAAGCAAGATCGAATGGTATGGAACCATGGACTGAAAGAAAAATAAACTAAAAGTTTACCAAATCAGGAAATACTTCTTAATTTAATGTCATCAAAGCATATAGCCTACATTTGGTATGAGCATGCAATGTGTGCGTCCTTACGCAACTCATAAAGTGGTTAGTTGGAAAGCCCCACGTCTGCTCTTTCGAGCAATAAAGGTTTCATCTCGCTGCAATTTATAATCGCGGAGAAATGTAACAGAGAGGTGTGTTTTTGACACACTCAATCGAGCTCTATGGGGTTTGGTTTTTCTTTTGGTCCATTGATGAAGACGTTAATAAAGAGTTTCTTAATAATATTCTATGCCAGCTTGGGAGAGCTTCAATT